>NW_014560506.1:136595-143088 GCF_001313825.1 Dinoponera quadriceps
CCCCCTCCTCCCCCGTCCGCACTCCCCGACTCTTGCATCAGGTTCTTCTTCGTTCGTCTCGCTCTTCCGCTCTCTCCCGCGCCACGAAATCGCTCCGTGGACCTTCGGACGCCGAGGAGAAGAAGAAGAAGGAGGAGGAGGAAGGAGCACGTTCTTACCGAAGGAGACGCGTGCCTGTCGTGTGCTTCTTTTCCCCCACTCTCCTCTTTCTCCTCCGCCTCCTCCGCTCTCGATGGGGCTGCACACAACCGAAAAAGATCAGGTGCACCCGGCAGAAATGCATTCTCGGTTTCCGATACACGCAGGTGATAAGGGAGTTACTTTGTCAGAGTGTTGCGCGCTCGAATGGGGGACCGGTTTTGTAACTTTGACTCTGAATCAAAGTATCGATTAAACCTCTAACTGGTTATTAGAGTAAAGCGATTCGGTATTTACGCGGTTTCATTGAGATACCGCGGCGTAAATTGACGACGATCTCGTTACATTGGCCCGTGCGCGACGCACGTCCGGTATCGCTCGACAACGAACCGATCGACGACGACGAGAGAAAGAGAGGGAGAAAGAGAGAAGGAAGGAGAGAGAGAGAGAGAGAGAGAGAAAGTAGAGTTTATCATAAGCCTTGATAAGTATTGAAAATCCATTTGATGTACAGCGTGGAATAATTGGTACTGTGCCCGAATCGAAATTTCGATACTACCCTCACGCTCTTAAGGATAGTTTTCGCTTACTTGGACGGTCTGTAGGTTAATAAAAATCTATTTTCACGATACCGATACTTTTTAACTTATCTCTTAAACCTTTAATTCTGCAGATTGAATTTTAATGCTACCTTCAGCAACGTATTTTGACGTTAAATCAGCAAAAACGGAAATTTAAGACGTCATCAGGGTCACAGTAGGGATTATATTATATTATTAAAATTGCAATCAAACCTATTTTGCTATCTTAGCTGCTGCTATGTTGTAGAATTAAAGGTCTAACAGAGGGCGGAAATGTTGACGCAGGTGTACACGCGTGAGACGCAAGAAGACACGGCCGAGCGATGCACGGCTTACAGTTAAACGTTTCATTGAATATGTCGGCCGAATTTAATATTGGATAATATAGCAGTGTGGCATATATTGATGGAAAGAAAAGAGAAAGAGAGGTAGAGCGACGTTGCCCGTTAGGTAATACATACACCGCGTATACACGGTGTCCGGCATAGTTCCGGACAAGTGCGGCCGAGAGGATCGATTACGTTTGCCCGGTGGCGAGGCGGCGGATTCATCGGTTTTACGATGCGTCGCATTTACATTTCCATTTGTTTCAGAAGTGTAATCAGCTACACACGTGGATCGTAACGTAAGCTTCCCTTATAACTCTACTCCGGAGTTGGAGCGTTGCTTTGGAGAACTATATTAGTATTAGGCATTGAATGATACTCCGCGATTGCGCCAGGCGCGGCTCCGAGCTATTCTATCGATGATGAAATATCGCGCGAGCGCGCGATGAGTTCGGCGATAAATCAGCTTCGCTACGCTATTCTCTCGCGAATTGTTGGATTCCGAATAATCAGGATGTACCGCGCAATTTGCCTCGTCCGAGCGTCTTGGAAGACGATTGAATCGCACCGATAAAGATACGGAACAGCGATGGTAATCACTTCTCTCTCTCTCTTTATCTATCTATCCCTATCTCTTCCTCTTTCCCTCTCTCTTTTTCTTCCTCTTGAGAAACTCGGGGTCTCGAGCGGTCGGTAAGGCCCGGGACTCGCAAGGACGGGTCCGCCGAATTGAACTCGAATAAAGAGTATTTTTGCGAGCAAGGGGGGGGGGGAGACACACAGGCGGGAGAAGCGAGCGGCGGATGAACGGAGGCGCAGGAGGCGCTGGAAGAAGGAGCTGGGAAGAGGAAAAGGGAAGAGGAGTTGCGGAGAGAGCGACGTCAGTTCGGTTCTCCCTGCAGCAGGTTGGCAGCGACTAAATGATTTACCAAACAATAAATCCTCGCGAAGATACGATCGGACACCGCGCGGACCGAGGCCCTGGGAACGAGCGAACTGTTCACTTCGCCATTGCGGCCGAAAGTAACGACTCCTCGGCTTGATTCTTCTGCCTCGCGATGACGCGCCTTTCGGTGTTCCGGGCCGCGACCTGCGTCACGAGCTTCGGCGGTGAGCGTTGTTTTTGCGGAGGAGGGAATACGCGCACAAAAATATTATCACTCTGGTCGATTGCATAACCCTCCCGGTCGAGGCGCGTTATCGGAAGACGGCGTTTCCGTTCTTCGGAGAAGCGCTAAGCTGAGTAAACTAAGTATTGAGTTGATCCTGAGTCGAAAGTTTAATACTACTTGGACGCTGTTAAGAATAGTTTGCGCCTAATTAGATAGTCTATTAGACGAATAAAAAGTGAGCCGATATTGGCACTTATTCCATTTCTTTCTTGAACTTTTAATTCTATAGATTTAATTAAGAACTACTACTTTTTTTTTCCACCAAAACAGCGAAACGGAAATTTAAAACATCGTCAGGGTCAAAGTAGGAATAAATTATATCATTAGAATTGAATTGGAAGCTATTTTGCTATTTTAGCTTCTACCGTATTGTAGAATTAAAGGTTTAACGTAGGGCGAAAATTTCGGGATACAAAAGTTCAACCGGTAAAGAAAATGAAAATGTATTATTATATTTAATATTATATAATAGATAATATTTCTTTATTTTAAAATACAATCGATCATGATTAAATATACGCCGTGTTGTTCAATAATTTGCCATGTCTTTACATGGCCCCACGCTCGTAAAAATTCCGGGATTTCTTAACGAAGAAGCTGAGAAGCTTACTGGTAGGAAAAAACGGACTTTTTGCGTCAACCCGATACTTCGAGAGCTCCCCGACTACCTCCTAACGTCGTTTATTTCCAGGAGAGGTGAAAGTGAAGCGTAAAAGAAACGTAGACGACACGTTAGGCGAGACGGGAAAATAAGTTAGTGGGCATCGTTGATTAATGGGAAGCCACGGCGCTTCAAAGAAGAAGACTCGCCGAGAGACGTCGGAAGAGGGATTGACTCTCTCGTGATCGCGAAACGGCAAAATCGCGCCCGGTGATCACGATTTATTATAACGAATACACGGCGTTTCCGCGACCGCGTCAGGAAATGGAAGCGATAGAAGGCAAAGGAAGCAGAAGACGAAGAGGAAGAAGAGGAGGAATAAGAAGACGAATATACTACGGGAGAGATACTATTCGAAATGTGTAGGCCGCGCGCCGGAGAACGATATACTCGCGCCGCGCGTTCACGAAAGATCCTCGGGCTCGGGCATTTTCTAGTTTGACCAGAACTCTCCGCGAGCGGTACTAAATCAAGTTCCCGTCGTTTCTCGTACATCCTCAGAAGTCGCTTATACGCGCTATCTAAATGCATGCGTCGAAGGTGATTAAAGAGCGCGGACAGTCCGGGCAGGACTTTGAATAAAAAGTCGCGGCGCACGCACGCGGAGAACGCGCGACGTCCTCCCTTTTCCGTAACGAAGCTGCGTATTAAGTCCCCAATCGGGGGCCATTATTTTTGCGCCGTGTGAATTACGACGGGCCGTTGCGCGCGTCACGGACACGAAACGCTTTTTTCACTCACTCGAGGCCGATATTTCGTGTTCGACCCTGCAATGTGCGCTCGGTGCTGCAGCATTTTGCGACGTTTGACTCAACACCGTTACTTTCCCGCGGGGGAAAAAAGGAAATCTACGCAGGGTTTTATGATACCTCCGGTGTTACTTATGACCGATGATCGTTTATTATTTGTGATTTAGGATGATCGCAATGTACGGTCGAAGTGGTCCGATAATAAAATATTAGTATATATAATTAATTATGTAATTAAAATAGTTTGGATGTTGTCCACCTGAAAAAGATGTGTTATCAAATATCTTGAATGTATCTTGAAACGTTCCCGAATGTATCGTAACGAGACCTTTTTCCTGCGATTGGGTGTCTCGAAATCGCGATCTCGATGCGAGTCGTTGTTTACCTCTTCATTTTCAGATAGTCGAATAATTCAACTCTTTGGAGCCAACGCCATTGCAGTATTTTTTATCAAAATATACATCCTCGAATATTATAGTCTGAAAAGATTTTTTTCCTTTTCACTTATGTAAAAGTTGTGAATTGTAAATTGAAATGCCGTTTTTTTACAATATTTTTGTCCCGATTTCAGTTTGTGAAAATAATTTGTAAAAACAAATGAAACGCACTGTAAAAACTTGTTATTGCGACAGTTTTTCCAGATTTTTATACAATCTGGAATAAAAATATGCATTTCTCTCAACGACCCGGATTGTCCACGGAAGATGCTAAATTCAACAACACCGCCGACGGAAGATTTCAATAAAGTTGCAGGAAAATATTTTCTTTCCAATAAATAATAAACCGAAGTAAGAGCGCCTTAATATCACTGAAAAACCGGTGATGCGGTCACTTTAAAAACAATCAACTCTGCCTTCGTTATCGCGCCGTTAGGTGAGAAAATATCCATATCCTTCGAACTTCTCGAAACGGTGCCAGGGAGGAAAGAGTGAAAGGGGGCATGTTTTATTAACTCACCCGGCGGGGAACAATGCGAGCGCGCGAATGGAACTTTACTCGATGCGGCAACATCGGTTTATATGTCGATAGGAATGCACCGGCGTGCCGTAACGCTGCGCGCGCGCGCATCGGCTAAACCCGCGCGGCTACTTTGCACATTGTAGGGCGCGCAGGTACAACTCTCGCAGGGTTCGTTTCTCCCGTTGACCGGAGGCGTCGGCCCTTCCTCGTAGCTCCATGCATCTCTGCCTCGGACTCCCATCTCCCCTTTTTGTCGTCCTTCTCCCACCGGCCCGCGCGCCCATTGTTCCTCTCTTCCTCCGCCGGGCCCCCGTACCGCTCCACCCCCGTCTTCCCCATTCATCCGGACACCGTCGGGCATCTCGCTCCCATTTCGTTTTACGTCTTTGTACATAATGCTCTTTGTACCGTCTGCCTGCACCAGCGGCAGCTACGGCGGCGGCGGAGTTGCATCGTCGGTGCATCGTCGGCGCGTTCCCACCCCGCAGCCCCCTCGCCACGCTCTTTCACCTTCTCTCCCCGGGGAAGGTAGACCCTACCTGCGTTCGTCGACCTCGGACGATCACATGGGTGCACGTGGGTGGTACGGATCCGCGCGGTAATTCGAACGATCGGCCGGGACGCCGGCGACGGCGGTGCGTGCACTCGCACGGGAAATATCAGAGTTATGGTAGGGTCGATAAAAAATTACGAGGTCCACTTGCCGCGCGGCGAGGTGCTATCGGGACGCTTATCATCAAGCTTCATTAAGGGGCCGTCCGTCCGGAAAGACGCCTCGACGCCTCCTTGTCGCGGAGATATCTCCTAATGCGCGGATAATTAATGCGACGCTTTCGGGAACGAGTAGTCAAACTAATGGCGGAATAATAGGCCCGAACGTGTCGTTAATCGTGCGTGATTTAGGGTTTACGTGGATCGGATGGGCCGTCGTCGCGTCGCCGGCGGCTTCTGCGATCCGTACGTTTTACCGGTTCAATCGGTTCTCACGAGCGCGCTTTCGAGACTTCGCGCCGAGTTTTTTTCGCGCCTCTTGTACGACTGTAACCCTCCGTTGGTTGCAATGTCTCCCCACAGCAGGAAAAGTAGCTTATCGAGCGCATTGTGATTATTGCCTGTGATTGGAATATTCTTTTAGATCTTCCATATCCAGGTGAATGTACCAGTCGGAAGCAATGAACACAAAGCGCTTATCAAGCGACTTTTTCTAAACTGAACGTTGGCGATCTTATTCACCCTCGAATGATCACAATGCATCTCACAGATAATTAATTAATTTTCCTATTATTTTCCGCTTCCTGCTTCTGCTTCTTGAAATAATCTTTTTCTCATTAGCATTTCGCTAATAGACCTGACAGTAAAGTGTATGAAAAACAGGGAAGAAGAGAGAGAACGAAGAAATAAAGCGTTGGAAAGAACGAGTTCGATCTCGAGGCTGTATAGTAACTGCCATATATCGTAGCCCGAATATGTATCTGTGGGATATCGCGATTAGCGGCGGGTTGATCGAGCGTTGGAACGTTTCGAAAATTTGCGTACGCGTCGTGTCGGATGCGTAATCGCGCGGACGGATGTCGATCATCGTCAAATTGTAGCGCCGATGATATCCGAGTCAACCTCCCCGCTTTTCGCTCGTATCGCACGCAAATAATCCATCGGCGATCGTTACATACGAGATCCGCCGGTGTAAAGCTTAGCTTTACGGTATTAAGATCGCCTCTTTCGTCGCGGTATTACGATCGGGTCGCATGCGACTCGCTCGGGATAATTTGATCGGAAGGACATCGGACAGGTATCCTTCGTAACGCGTCGTACGCGGAATGCGATTCGCGAACTTGTGGTGTGAGCGTACACGAATGCGAAGGGGAGCTCGGCGCCAGGGAGACGCGAGGGGGGGGGGGGGAGGGGG
>NW_014560506.1:143166-208602 GCF_001313825.1 Dinoponera quadriceps
GGGGGGGGGGGGAGAGGGGGCAGATAGGATCGTGGTACACGAGCGCTCGAGAAGGCGCGAGCGAGCGAGCGGGCGGACGAGCGAGCGGGCGAAATAATTGTCTCGGGTCGTGTTATTTGGCGCGACCCAGTGGATAAGCGGATCCGGTCGGCCGAAGTAACGGCATACGTCGATCGGATAAGGGCTTATGCAAATTACGCTTCTAGGTGCCACGGATTAACCTAGCGTGTAAATTCGGCTCGCGTGTTGAGTTATCGACACCTCGCCGGCGACAACGACGGCGAGGACGACGACGAGGAGTCTTTGATAAAGCAAAAAGTCCGGGACGCTTTGCTGCGTTAGGGGACGAAGAAATGCGTACACGGGTCGCCTTCTGCGATATGATGACGATGTGATCTCGCGAACAGAAAACAATCATTTCGTCGGTTTAAATCAATTGAATCTTCCGTTGGCTGGGAATCAGGGAAAGCTCGGTTGCGGGAACAGAAAGACTCCCGTCAGTCGCTCCGTCAATTGCTCTTAGTTGTCTCAACCGAGCTTTAATACAGCTTTAATGTTCGCACGAATGTTCCCAGCCGCGGTAACAGAGACGTCACTTCTTGTCATTGAGTTTTCACCTGGTTCCTTTTATGTTGCAGGCATTTTTTCCGTGTACCCGCAGACTGGAAGTCCATCGAAGTTTCGGGCGAGTGATACTCACTCCGATCCGGAAACAGACCGGCTTTTACCTCGCGTTACGAAACACTGGAAATGGGTCGGAGGATGGTAAGGTCGGCCGGGCCTTGGCGCGAGTTTTTGCCGAAATGACATGGTATTTCGCCGCGTTCCTGCCGGCGGAATCATAGGTTCGGTGGCACTGTAATCAGGGAATTAATTTAGCCGGCTCGATGGAGTCTCCGAGCTGTTCTCTTCAAGGGACGCATTACGGCGCCGGAAGGACGCGCGATCTCTCGCGTTTCCACGTAAACATCGAACTCCTCTCGTCGCCGTTAGACTATTCATTTTCAAAACGCGCTCTCTCGGCACGTGTAATTCGCGTAATTACACACACACACGCAGATACACGTGGCCGCCGTTTCGTCTCTTCTCGTGCGTTGCTTTCACAGGCCCGTTCTGCGTTTCTTCTCGTTTGCTCGGAAAAACCACGGAGGAGGATGCCTAAAGCGGGAAATTGAAAACGCTTGTCAGAAAGTGAGAGAAGAATGCGCCCGTTTTCGTGTGCGAGTATTGCGTAAACCGAGGAAGAGAGACACGATTGCGTAAAACAGGAGTGTCGTCGTGGAGCGTGTCGACACACGCTGAAGTATCCGCGCGCTCGTTATAAATAAATCATAAAACGCTCTCCGCAAAATAATAAGGCGTGAAATACACATAACCATTGCACGTTGAGGTACACAGATAACGTTGTCATAATAAATCACCGGATAATGCCGCGCATGTGAAGGATTTTATATTAATTAATTAAATTTCATATCTCTCGCTTCTCATCTGTAATACGAATTTCCACTCTGCGCTCGGAAATCGACCGTCTGTCGTAACCCGAGACGTTGGTGGTGGAGCAACCTGCGAATGTAATCTTGGACGGTTGTGGAATGTTGGATGTTCGGCTTGTCGAGCCGCTTCGGACCGGCCGAATTTGCGAAACGGGCGACGAACGCAGGGAGGACCGGAAGGAAGGGGGATGATAAGCACGAAAATCGAGCGCGCGTCGGATTCTCGGTTGCAGCGGTGCCGGTCAGGCAAAGGAAACGGGCCAAATTGAGGTTGCCGGGGAAGAAGAAAGAAAGGAGAGAACGGGTGAGATCGAGAGAGCCGCGGGAATTCTCATGCTCTCTGCGCGAGGATCGGTAATTGCGGGTCGTTGAAATCGCGTGCCAGCGACGATCGGGGCCTGGATAAGGGGACGCGAAGAGAGGGCGTAAGAATGTGCGGTGCACGTGCCTTTATTTATTTTGCATAATTAGCGCTACACTGCTCAGGGCGTCGCGCAGAAGACCGGCGGGTTTTACAACCGGACTTATTCCTTCCCCCTCTCTTCTCTCTCCCCCCCTTCACTCCCTCTCTCTCTCTCACTCTTTCTCTCTCGCCCGATGTCTTTTTTCTCTTTCGCGGGGGACGATCCCCTTATTATTCGGCAAAGTCCCCTCCCCCCTCCCATTTCTCCTCGCGCAAATTAATCTTGCCGCATCGTCGTCGCCGCGCGCAATAAGTTTTTCATTAAGTCGCCGAGAAATCGCCGAAGTGTGGGAAGTGTGTCGTGGAATTACTTCGATATATCTCGTATATATCGTACATTGAAGTCAATAAGTGCTAATTTTTGCTTATTTCCGATTCTTATCGCACGTGGGATTTTGATGGATTCTTGATGAGATTTCGGATGGAATTGCCCCGTGCGATAAATTCGCGGGCTCATGAATTTTTACGCAATATTTAATTATTTATCGCCGCTCGTTGTTGCACAATCCGGCATTACGCGCCATTTGCATACGTTCCTGCATCCTCGCCGCCTCTCCCAGGAGCCGCCGTTTCTCAGAGCTACGCCGTTCTCATGTGCGAGCGCGCGCGCATATTTAAGACGTAATAGATTAACCGACTCGGCGGCCGCCTCTCTTCCTATATTATCCTTTACAATTTCCGTAATTGCTCACACCCTTTTTCGGGACGGCGCGCTAATGTCCCGGCCGCGCGAAGTAGAGCGGCCGCATTTTACCATCGCGTCGTGTCCGGAGGTGTGATTTGCAAGTAGTCGGCTACATGTGCGCACGTGTGTCGGTGCGAACCGACGTTGCGCCGCGCGACTGAGAGTCCGGTCTACTTTTATCTTTTGAACACGACCGACCGTGCCGTTTATGCGCCCTTTCTCACTTTCGAGATATTAAGAGCGTGACGTTGTCGAGAGCTTCAGCGTGCTGAGTCCGATCGCCGAACGATACTTATGTTTCCATTTGTGCGATATTTACGAGTGAGAAATACACGAGAGACTTCTCGCTGCCTTTCGGCCCAAATTGCGGCAGCTTTGCGTATACGTTTCGCGACGTCGTATTCTTCGTACGGGTGAAACCGAGTATCGCGTAAACGAGAGATTTCAACGAGTGGAAAGAAATCCGAAGACGAGACGCTCTTCTTCGTGAGAAGCGAAGTGATGTGGTCTTCTTTCCTCGCGGTTTTACTCGCGAAGAGAGAGAGAGAGAGAGAGAGAGAAACTCGAGATGAATCCACGCACGCCCTCGAACTCAGGTTTTATCGCCTCGCCCGGTAAAAGGCCTGAAATTTGGCCGAAACAGCTCCGGCTCCAAATTAGTATTCATTAGAGTTTCATGTGGGATTTTCAACGAGTCACGTGAAAATAATGAAAATAAATGTTGGGTTCGTCGGACACCACTTACTGCGCGGTCACCTAATAGTCGCGGTCGACCCTTTCACTTTTTCCGCACCCACGCACTCCCGTGCGTCCAGTCCCGTATTTCCCGAGTTTGTTTTCTCTGCTTGATAAGATTATTATGAGAAAGTTCAGCGAATGTGAAAATATGCTTTAACACGCTCGATGGAGCGCGGGAGATGGTGCTGCAACCAAGTGCCAGCAACGAATCTTCGGCACGGAACTTTGTTACTCAAGCTAATACGGTCCGATGACCGCGAGAGACGAATTACAGGAGGCGAATTCGGCTGGGATCCACGCCCACACTTTGCTCAGAAATCATTCAAGCGTCGATCAGTCGACGTCGACGGAACTGATCTCTGACAAATTCGCTCGATTACGTTATAAATCGCGAGGCCAGATTGGCCGTGAAAATACAACGATCACAAAATTCGAAGGCGACTGACGGGGGAACGTTAAAAATTAATGGAGTTACCGGATAACGTATTATTTTCCCCGGCATAATTGCACACGGGTGTATTAATAACCAGTGCGTGTATTAAAAAAACCGCGGGCAAGATTGTGTTCATCGTCTTTTTGCGCCTCTCGCGCTGCGGCTTTCCGATCCGCGCGCGCGCGCGTCTTCCTCCCTTTTTCCCGATATTACCTGCGCGCACGGCTGCTTTTATTATTCACCGATACACTTCTTCCTGACGATCCGCTCGGTCTTTTCTTCCGGAAGCGTAAAGCTACGCCTGCGATCGGCGTCGCACGCGAGGCGATTGAGTCAAAGACCTTATTGGGAAGGAACCAAGCCCGGACGCGCGCGCGCGCGTTCGTCGAGTTTCGCCGAGGCGGCAACGAATTTCGCCGATGGCCGGCCGTTTGATCTCATTTCAGCGAAATAAAGCAACAGGAATCGAAAGCGAGAGAGAGAGAGAGAGAGAGAGAGAGCGAGAGAGAAAGAGAGGAAAAGAGAACTCGTCGGTGCCGCAGACCGGTTGGATATAAACGGCACCGCGGAAGCTTCGCGCGAGCGCGTGTCCAGCCAACCCGTATCATTACTCCTTGCTGAAACGACTCTATCCATCTGCATTCCGAGCGGCGTTCTCGTTTTCTAACGTAGAGTAATCGACGAAAAAGCACTGCGTGCGCCTACACGCAACCGTATAATCGCACGTGAGACAGGAAGAGAAGGAAGGAGAGTCAGCGCGCGAAACGAACTTTCGCCTTCTCTTCCGCTCCTTCGTCGTCCGACGAGCTTCGTGTCCGGGTGTGAAAATCGCGCGTGCACAGAAGTGAAAAAACGATCCCGTCGATATAAACGAATTTTCCGTTGCCCGGGACACCACCAGATAAAAACTCGGTTGTATATGGAAAAATAATCCTGCCGTTGCAGTGGGACCGTCGTTGTTACCGCATATTCGTTGCGACAGTGATGAAATTTAGCTGGCATGACCGTATGAACAAATTATTCGTAATCAGAGCGGAGATATAGTTTTGGATAGAAAATATTCTGCTGAGTGAATTTGTCCCTCGGACACATTAATTTGCTGTTGGGAGCGAAATAGTATTTTCTACATTCTACGGAGAAAGCAATTGTGTTGGTTAATTGAATTTTCCGTTGCCTGAGAACAAGATGAAAATTCGGTTGCGGGAACCAAAAGATTCCTGTACGAGATTTCTACCCGCTAAATTGTTCTCAGTTGTTTCAACCGAGTTCCAACGCAAACTGAGTATTCACGTGAATGTTTTCAGGTCGCGGTAACAGAGACATCACTTTTCGTCACTGAGTTTTCATTCTTTTTCCTCACCGATTTTCCATCCGCTCCCCTATTCAGTCGCAGGAATTGAGTTTTTTTCCCGCGCGCACAAAAAAAAGCAATAGGCGTAACTGAATCTTGCGGTAACGAGATATCGCTTCTCGTCTCGCCGAGTTTTCATTTGTCCCTATCAGTCGCAGCGACCGGGCTCTTTATTTCCACGTGAGTTGTCGCAACATTCGCGAAATCGCGAATGCATATTCCATACCCAGGAACAGGTCAGCCCGTGCGACGTGTTCGCGGCACACGCGCCCAGGAATTCCGCGTGGCCTCGCTGTCTTCTTCATTCACCTCTTCCTCTCGCCTCTCCCCCTCGTCGGAGATCCTTTGTTGGCCGGGACGTCGCTGCTAATAAGCTCTAATCATTTCTTTTTATGTGGAAATCGAGACGTCTCCCGTTCTCTCTCTCTCTCTCTCTCGGACGTATACCTGGTGCGCTGCCTTCCGAGGTGATGTACGACACGCGGCCGGCACCTGTCCCCTTAACCTGTCCCGCGCGAGTCCACTCCGGGGCCCCTCTCGGTACCGTTTCATGGTGAACCAATGAATTTTATGGGTAGTCTAATGAAGTCGTTTCAAAACTCGCCACCCAACGCAGCGGCGATCTTATCGCGACTTAATTGGACAAACCGTATTTCATCGCGGTCGAATCCGCGGCAAGGGCAGCCCGTTTCGTCTCGTCTACCTCGCGTGCCATCGGGACGCGACCCACCCTTTGATGTATCCTCCTCCTCGCCTCGGAGATTTAAGGGTATATTAGCCGCGCGAGTGCCTAACGACCGCAACTAAGACATCGCTACTAGCTTTTTTACCGGCACAAAAAGTAACAATCTCTCTCTCTCTCTCGTTCTCTCTCCTTCTTAATATCGGTTATAACGAGTGTTTTTCAAACAGCGCCGAAGTTATCGACTCTTGAAGTCGAACCAGGACCGAAGGGAACCGAGGAGGAGGAGAAGGAGGTGGTTATACCGCGTTCGAATTTTTTTCTGAAGAGTTTATCGAAAGCCTCGCCCTCTTCTCTCTCTCTCTCTCTCTCATTTACTCTCTTCCTTCTTTTCTCGGTATACGGAGAGCATCGTGATTTCCCCCGTCCGGTTAACGCATCATTGACGTTCCTCTCGATACCTTTGGTCATTTAATCGGAGCACCAGCGGCAATCGAGCGGCCCGTAAAGTGTCCCGACTTTTCGGCAGAATTCCCTTTCGCCGCCCTCCATCTCGACTTAATGTCCTCTCATTTTCGCGGTGCATCACCCACCGCTTTTTGCTCGTATCAGCGATGTTCGATGTTTGATAATAATCCGCCTGTTCTTCCGCATACGTAATTGCTTCCTCTTCCCTCGTTCGTTTTTTCATACGACCTGTCTCCGTCTTATCTTCACCCTCGCTGCCTTTCTTGGTTGCCTCGTGCCTTTGATCTCTCTTTCCCCGCCCTGCATCTTCCACTCCTTCCTCGTCGCTCTCTTCTTCTTCTCTTCTACCTTATCTTACCTGAGAAGAACAGGGCAGGGCTACAGTCGTTAGCTCGTGCACCTGTACGCTTCGCGACCAATACGGATTTTTCTTGCCGGGCTCTTCCCCGTGCCTGATTTGTCCCTCCTCAAACAGAAGAAAAGAAATCACGCCCGACTCCGCGATTTATTGTCACCGAGCGACTTACATTCGTGTTTCATTATTTTTAATTGAGCGAACATATTTTGGCGAGATTTACCATTGCCGGCTGATACGATTTTGCCGTTGAACGTTCAGTGGTCGCCGTGTTTGACAAAGTCACTTGCAGGCCGTTTAAGAAAAATTCCCATGCGAGAGGTAATTCAGGATTAAACGGCGAAAGATCGAACAGCTTCGCGCGGCTGTCGGATCGACGAAACCGAGGCTGTTCTCGCCGGGACACGAAATGAAACTTCTGCACCTGCCCCGTGTTCTGTCGAGCTCCCTGTTCCTTTTCTCTCCCTCTAGCCCGCAGTAACGCAACATTCGTGGAAGCCGAAACAGCATCGAGCATACCGCGAGAGCGACTCGCGAAACGTCCGAATCTCCGTTGAAAAGAAACGCGTATGGACGTCGTATTACGCGATGCGGCAAACGTTCTCGCAAATTTCGTCTCCTCGAGACGAGAGACGTCCGACTGTCGAACGTTGAAACGAACGTCGATTACGAGAACACTTCGGTATCCCGGCGACTTATCATCGGGCAATTTAACTCCCTCGCAACCGCTTGATTCAGACTGACGTCTTTGCAAGATCGAATAATCGCCGACGTGGTGCGAATGCACGTGTCACGCGAGCAGTAACCTTCGCGTACACTCCGGTCTCCGTCCTGTCTCGTTTCTAAACGGTCGGTCGTAAAATACAATTAAAAAGAAACCGCCGCATTTCACGAATGTGTGTGCGCACGTGTACGCGTACGCACACACCGGCGTTTCTCTCGAAACGTGAGAGACGCCGATGCTGCTGCACGGACCAGGCAGTGGGGGTGAGTTTCTTATCCCTCCGGCCTCTCTCTCTCTCTCTCTCTCTCCCCCTTTCGACTCGTGTGCCTCTCCCCACGTGAGGCCGATGCGCGTGCCAGAAAATACAGACCACGAAAAACACGTGCCGCGAGCCCGCGCTGCGAAGACGGGGATACGAGGAGGAACGATTATTTGCGTGGCCGGTCGAGATCATCGACGTTTGAATATCTGGACGGACCGTTCTGCGAGAAGGCCTAATTAGCGGTAAAAGGAAATTTACGGCGCTTTGGGCAGTCTCGTCGGGCGACTTCCTCGGGTATATTCGATTTTACAATAGCTAGAGAGCTGGAAAACCGTGACGTTTGCGGTAAATACTTGGAATTGACCCTTTTTTTTCGGGCGTTTTCGGGAAGATTTGTTACGCCAGTTTATTGTACGGTGTCGATGTGTTGTAAAACGTACAGGGGACTCCGTTAATGTCCCAATTCCTAAATATACAAGCGGAAAAAAGGAATTAGCTATCTATATAACTGGAATTTAGTTACCGGATGTAGTTTATTGCTGTGAGAGCTGAAAGCTACAAACACAAAAATTAGCTGAATAAGTAAATTCCCGTTAAATTAATTGGAAAGCTAGTTTTTAGCTGCGGGAGCTAGTTTCTCGCTTGCGGCAACTTCAATTCCTCTTTTTTCCGTGACATCGAACATTTCCAGTCAGGCGTATCATTCCTGAATATTCGTGCAGAGGTACATTTTCTCATTGGATACGAGATGCGGTTGCGAAACTCATTTGGAAAAAGTACTTTTCGACCTTTAATCCTGCCGATGTATCTCGGTATTGAAATCTTCGCAGATAAATTATACTATTTTAGAACTTCCCATGAGAAATACACTGTACAGTCTAGAAGGATAGAACATCGTGTGTAAAAACTTTCATGTATTTCCGAGCGAAGCAAGTATAAGCAGAACAGTGGGCGAGTCGAGCCGAATGACCAGAAGTATCGTAACTTTCGCTATGTCAAAAACTGGTACACTCTCGTTGAATTAGTCAACAGGTTCACTTAATCTGCTCTTTTTCGCGGAACTTTTACTTGTTATTATTAACTTGCACCGGTTCCCTTCTCCTCTCCCTTTCACCGAGTGGTCTCAACTGTATATCCGATCTCTTATTAAATTGAATAAGAGCACGCTAATTCGGCGGGGAAGAACAGACCTTATTCACACGTCGATGGTCGAAATCCTTGCTATTGTCACTCACGCGATAACAAATCAACACGAACGTTATTGCCGCGCACTCGCAAGCCGACAAACATCGACGCCAGTGTGTACGCTTTGCGCTTGGCACTATTAGAGGTGAATCATAGCATACATGCGGCGCGCTACATTACGAAATCCAACGCGCCATCCGGCCTCACCTCCCCCCTCCCCCGGTTATAACGTGATCTCTGTAAAAGGAAAAACCAATCTACTCAGCCATTAAAGCAGCTCGATCCGAAGCCGTGGGCAACCCGTCTCGCGTCTCAAGTCGAGATGGTTGCTGAAAGTAAAGGCGTTGCCACTAATCCACCTTCCTGAAACGCCCCTCGCTCGCCGTGAAATAATTCTTCCTCCTCCCTTTTTTTCTTCCCTCAGTCTCTTAACGCTCGGATATAAAGCGACGCTTAAAGTGATGCATCGCGTTGCATCTTGGATTCGTGGCCGCGCGCGCCTCGAAAGCCATTCGAGCGTCTGCGTACCTACACTAGTTTGTACACGACATCCGCATGTGGTTGCGCTTTTTCACGCTCCCGCATGTTCGATTAAAATCTCGTTACACGAGCGAGAATGTCCCGCCTCGCTCTGCGCATCGCGCACGCTCATAGTGAAAACGAGGCCGGCCATCGAACCGCTAATTTCTCGTTGCGCAATCGGACTCGAAGACGAGGAACTTTCCTCGCGCGCGTTCGCGCCGTCATTATAGTTTTATTTGCGGAGCGCGGCCGTTATTTCGGCTGAATCCCCTTGAAATTTGCAGCTGTGCGGCCGGCGCTCACGGTAGGCAGGGGACCGTACACCAATTATTTCATTACGATCAGAACCCGGAGACTAATGATCGCGATTCGAGATTGCGGTTTGAGAGACTTTCAGACGAGTGCCGCCCGCCAAATACGTCCACGAGCGGGCCGTATGTAAAACCGCCGGCCCCCGCGGGCGGAGATTTATTTTCGAGGGCATAACGCAAATGAAATTAACGAGTGTTGCATATAAAGCGCCTCTCGACGAGTAGCGGGCCGGCTCGTCCATATTTCGCGGTCGCGCGGTCGACGAAAATTGTTAAACGAGAATCTGAGTAATTCGCGGGGAGAAGAAAGGAGAAGAGAGAGAACCGAGAGCCGGTGATCGATGTAATTAAACGGTTCGTGACGGTTCTACGTGTCGTGTAGCGAGCGATCTCGCTGAGAATACGAAAATGGGAAGGAGGAAAGGAGGATGAATACTATCCGCTCGGGGTGAAGAAATTAAATACGAAATTCTGGTAAACCGCACTTCGACATTCGCGCTCTCGCTCGCGCGCGCGCGCGGATGATGACTGTTATGAAGAAAAACCGTGCTACGTGATGTGACGTACCCCGTAATTACGCGTTACGATACGCAGTGTTGGCGGCGGCGGCGCGCTCCGCTCATACGCTCGCGATAATTACTACCACGAAATGCAAATCGTGCAATTAGCCGGGCGGTCGAATCAGCGGATATAAGTCATGAGCGCGAGGGATACCCGGCGATATTTTCGCGCCGCATTACCGTCAGATTGCCCGCTCCACTTTCCACTTTTGGAATAACGTTCCCGCGACTTCACCCTTTCCCTCACGCGGGAGTCTCGACGCGTAATTAGATATTTTTCTCCCCCCCCCCCCCCNTTTCTTAACCCGTGCGTATTTAGATCCTCGACGATTCCCCGCGACTCGACCCCGTGTCTCAACCGGCGATCATCGGAAATGCGCTTCGCTCGCGTTTTCGACGACCCGGTTTTCCCCGGACCGAAGGGGAATTCTCAGCTTCTCGAAATTTTAATCAGCCGAGAGAGGCGGCTGATGAGAAAATGATGGGCGGCGGGCGATGAGCCGCGGAGATCGCCGGTAATTCAAGCGCGTGGCCGCCTTTAAATTACCATGTCAACTAGAAAGCCGGCGAGTGATCCGGAAAGCAATCTAGGCAACCTTGATGAGCGCGCTACGATTGCAAGAAAATGACGGAGTCACTCCGCGCGCGCGCGTTAACCTTGCAGAACTGAACGAGAGAGCTACGACGGGATTCTGTGCGAACAGACGGATAGTCGACGACGACAAGGACTAGGATAAGAGCCCGCCGTGCTCTATCGACCCACTTCACGACCACACTTTCGTTTACTCGCGGTCGCATGACCGCCGAGCGGGTCGCATATATAAAAATCGCGAATTCGGTCTCGCTTCGACGATGGGGAAAAATGCGGTAGATCAACGAAAGGCATCGCGATTTGATAAACCCGTTCGTTCGAGAGCGAACTTTAACGATGGCGAAAGGCGATTTTGTCCATTAGAATCAACAAGGTGTGGCCGGTACGTGGCTTGTCAACTACTTTGAGATCCTTTCCTTAACACGTGCATTACGACGTCTCGCGATCCGCAATGACGAAACGGTCGACATCGATCCGTGCGAAACACTGCGTTCCGATCGTTCCCTCGTAGAGTTACTCTCTTAAGTACTCTCTCGGAATCGATGAAAATGTTACTAATCAAATTAGTGAAACAGTATTCTACTGATAATCAGTGGAGTTTTCGCGAATTTTTATCGGAAATATTTCCACATAGCTTTTTTGTCTCATACTCTGCTGATTTCGATCAGTGAAAGCAAATCGCTCTTATATATCTGTCCATAGCAGAAATATATATATATATATATATATATATATATATATAGTGTATATATTTAACTATATGTTGTATTTCGAGTGTTTCGTGTGGTAACAGACTCAAGAGCCAGACGTTTCGATTTCGAGTTCCGTCAAGCGATAAGTATGCCTTTCAAATTCGTTGCAGATTAAATCAATTAAATAGAATTATAAAAATATTTCCGACATCATTGATAATATCTCGAAATATTAACATAATAAAAAAGAAGTGATAAATCGTATCTACCTGCGCTACCTTTCTATAATTAAATTTCTCCAGTGGAAACAGGTTGCTGCTACTAACATACCAACTTTTGCAGCGAAACTTTGTTGATTGGCAGTGCTATATTTATAATTATGACCACTACTGGCTAATTGACTGCTTTTCAATGATAATATGCCGACTGCACTTTACAGAATAACAAGACGCGATCCTCGCTCGTTGACGCGGATCGCTTCGAAAGGACGATAGACCGGAATACACTCACCACGCTTTATCGACTTGGACGGAAAGCGGGAAAACGGAGACGTTGCTATCGAAATAATTGAGCGTAGCGGTCGGTCGGCTCGCCTCTTTAGATTGCCACAAATCACAGCTCACTTGAGCGCCGTAATAAGCTCGTTATTGCGCGGAGAGAGATGCAAATGGGATGTTTCCTGGTTACGGCGTAAATTGAACGGGCATTGAAAAATGTTTTCGCGGGACGATTCGATTCGTGCCGTAACGCTCGCGGCTGTCCGCATACTTCGCCGGACGACGACGTGTCGTGTTAATTCGGTCGGACGTTGCACTCGATTCCACCATTAATGTCGCGCGTCATCGGTGATTAAACCGTAATAATATTTTTCGGCCGCCGACAATTACTCATTTCCACAAATTCCGATTGCACCTCTCAGGAAGGCCGCTGATTAATGAAACACCGGCGAAAGCGGATGGAGGGAAAGATGCGAGACAGCAGAAGAGGATAGAGAGAGAGAGAGAGAGAGAGAGAGAGAGAGAGAGAAAGATGTAGAGGAAGAGAGACGGAGAGAGGTAGAAAACTGAACGCAATTTCAGCCGTCAGTTCTCTCGCGGGGAGATAACCCCGGGAATTTATTCTCGGGAGCCGATCATCCGTGAGACAGACGGCGGCTTTTTGTCGTCACCTCGTTACGGCTAACGAATGACTTCCCTGCCCCCGAATGCGCTTCGAACACGCCCGGCCGCCCGTCTGCATTTCCGCGTTCGCTGTCCGCCCGAAATCCCCCAACGAGCGCGCACACCCCTGGAGATTTATGAATCTAATTAAATCGCCATTGGGATTTAATTTAATCGCGTACGGTCCACGCTTGAAATAACGAGGATGCGTGCGCGCGCGTCGACGGTAATTATACGCGATTTCAACAAATCACGCTCGCGTCTAGTTGCATGCCGTTGCGGAATAACGCGTGTCATTCCACGCGATTTGTCGAAATGTCTCGGTTGACGTCGAGCCACGAGTAACTTTGTTCCAACAAAAATGGCCTGTTACGATCAGTTGAAAAGAGAAATTATTCGCCCGCTTGTTCTCGCTATTTACAACATACAACGTGCGTGAAAATTACGTGCTAATTGCAATTACGGAAACGTCTCTGATAGATTTCTACTTTTGCCCGACACCGAATGTATCGCCTATGCATGTGTGTGCGCGATTAGCTATTTATTTATTCTTTTCCAATGTTCATTGATGACTTTTGACTCATTCAGTCAAAGTCATTTGAGTCGTTAGTCAACTTGAAGGAAAAGGACCACGACTAATACTCTGCCACAAATTGATTTGTTATCTTCGCTGAAGACGAACCAAAAGCGGGATCGTTCACGTTTTAATAATGCAAACTCCATTGTTTGTTTCACGATTATTAACATTAAACCTTACGTATCACCGCGTCTCTCACTTTCACATCTCGTTCTAATTAATTGCCTGAATTACTCCAAAGATTGTGCATCAGAGGACTTTCTCAATCTTAATCAGTTTCATCTCGTTCATCTTGCGTCCTTAATTCTGTGCTGAACAATCACAATTTTTGCAAACGTTTAAGCGTATCGATGAATTCGCTGGCGAAAATGAGTTAAGGCACGCGTGAATTTCAGCTCCATCGATCAACACGTCGAAACATATAAGTGCACCACGGTATACAATGCCTGTACTAGTTGACGATTCGAGTAGACGCGAGTGTAGGCGCACGCACATGCCCAGTGCATTCCTTTCTTTGCGCGGGGCACGGGTTCACGTGGTACGAGCTATGATTTCGTATAGGGGATGGGTGCATATATACGGGCAACGTTTTACAGGAACACGCAGTTTAGTACGGAAGGATCGGCGGTGACTTTCCGAGTGCTACCGATTTTCCATTAGCTCGGCACACGAAAAGCCTAGTTTGTCGTTTTTCTCCCGCCGTGTTTCTTTTGTTTTTTTACGGATACAACTTTCGATCGATCGATATCAGTTTTACGTAACACGTGGGTAGTTAGACGCGATTCGGATTAATTCCGTATGCCTTTTCGGAACAAGTGCGGTAAATATCGGAAAATCGCAAGACGATTGCGCTAAGAGAGTGTAAATTTTACTCGAGGTCTGCTTAAATCAAACCCGTCTGGGTTGATTTAACTAAATTGTCTAGCGTTTTGTGCTCTATGCAGGGTGGCTCGTTTTATATTTATCCACTCGAATATCTCGAAATCCGTAAGTTTTAGAAGGAAACGTTTTAGACAAAAGTGATAGAGTGTAAAGGGGAATATAAGGTGGTGACCCTAAGGTGAGCCTATTTCATTATATTTTTTATTATTCACTCTTCAATGATTTTACCCTAATACTTCTATACGCAGCATGAACGGAGGATTCGATTTATTAAAGAAATTATATGACTCCACTTCAAAAAATAAAATTGGTTTTGAAATTACTCTGAATTATTGACTATATAGCAAAGTTAGGATCACTACTAAATGTCTCCTTTCTCTATGTCTCCCTCTAAATCGCACAACTTTTGTCTGAGAAGTTTCCTTCTAAAACTTAAACTTCTAAAAAGTGGGCAAATTAAAACGAGCCACCATGTATATAAAAAAATGTTTATTACTTGAAATATATTGCTGTGCAGTGAAAGAACAATCTTACCTTTTTCTTCTCTCTTGTACATTATAAATTTGAAAAACTCATGTGAATTTAACATCTTTATTTGATTGTAGATTCGGTAATTGAAAGATGGATAAATTTTTACGAAGAAAAGTTTAATTTACCAGAGAAACTAGGACAAAGAAAAGGAGATCGCAGCACTTTGTCTCAGAATTATTACGTTGTAAATGTATATATTACGATAACGACTAATTTATATCTCATTTCCCACGACTATACAATATGTATATATTGTGATCTAATTAATTTAACTTCTATTTAATATGTATATATATTATTCAATCTCTTTCTCCAGTTGTGGGAAGTGAGAGAGATAAATTAGTCGTTATTGTAATATATACGTTTGTAACTTAATAATTCCAAGCCGAAATGCCACGATCTCTCTCCCCCTCCTTGCTCCCAAACTTTCTCTAATGAATTAAATTTATTTTTCGTGATTTATTTAATCGTGATCTAATTAATCTAATTCCCAGCAGATCAAAGAGTCGCTGAGTACAGGAAACGACGGTGTCGCAGCGAGACACTGTTTTTCCCAGATTAATTTATAAATTTAATTATAAATAAATCTGGAAAAACGCAATGTTGCGCGCTGCTACGCTTCAGCGATTCTTTGATATATTAGAAGTGGAATTAATTAGATCACTTTAATTAGATTAATTAGATTTAGCAGGTGCACAGGCACGCATATCCACATGTTATGTACGAAAAAATGCGAACCGAGCGTGTGCTTTTTATCAAAACGCGATAAGAGACTGCATGCGCACGTGTTAAAAACTCGGTTGCTCGCGTGCGCTCGGGTAATTAAATTTTTTTGGTCACAAAGCAATTTAATCAGCGCACGCGTGCATACGTAAAATACTCATATAATGCTTCCGCATGAGTGATGTTATGATGCGACGAATTTATTTATGTTCTGCCGCATCCTCTACAGAAAAATTATTATTATCGCGTGAGAGCAACATTTATAAAGTAACACGGATAAATGTATTTTTCTACATACAGAGATCGAGTGAAATGATGAAAATTTATCGTGCCTGGATTTATGTCGTGCTATCGATTCTACTGTTTTCCCGGACCGGAAACGTCCACGGGGTTACACAACGGAGCAAAGTTAACAACGGAGAGAAGTTCGGACGCGCTCCGCTCCTCGAAAGATTCGCCTGGCAAAAGCTGGATTTTTCTTATCCGGACGAGCGTAGCAGGCAATTGGCAATTGCGAGCGGCGAATTTGTGCCGGAGAACGCTTTGCCCGTCGGCATTGAGATCTGGAGGAACAAGGTCTTTGTCACGATACCGAGATGGCGCGATGGTGAGGATATCGGAAATATCGAGTCGTTAATGAAGCCCCGAAAATGTCTCCCTTTCTCTCCCTTTACCTCGATTAACACCTACGCTACGGGCAGACGGGCATGCGCGAAAATGCGACGCGACACTTGAAAGTCAGGAACCGGAAGCAGACGCCGGCATAATACGCGAAAGATCGCCGTAGGAGGTACACTTCTCGTCTGGGCGACTTCCGGCCCGCGACAAAAAGCGCCGAAAACCGCGAGCGCGCTCTCAATAGGAGCGTTTCTGTCTTTATCGGCCACCCGCCTCCACCTCCGCGACGCTCAGCCCCTAAGGGGCCCTCAGAGGCCTTCGCCCCCTGCTCTCGTCAGAAAGGGAAACACAGGGACGAACCGGGCTTTTCATTCAGACTCTCCCGCTGCCCTTTATTCATCCGATTTTTTTGCACGCTCTATGTTTATTATATACGTTGGCGCGCGCCACCGCTTTGTGCGTCACAAAGACCGGACAATGACGGCGGCACGCTGTGTAAGATCCTTAATGCACTACCCTTCCGTACCTCGCCTTCTCTTCCTTCGGAGACCCTCGCGACCTCTCTGCGATGCCTTCCTTCTTCCCTTTTCACACTATTTCATTTCGAACCTGCATATCGATGCTCTACGATATAATGTTGATCTATCCTTCTATCAGGAGCTTGCAGAAGTTCATCGGATTGTTTCTTTCGTCAACATAGGCATGAGAATGATCCGGCGAATTTTCGCAAGTCTTAAATATCTCTAATGCGAATTTCATTGTATGACAAATTAGGAGAATACTGATAGTAGCGGTGGATTTGAAGTGACATTTCGTATGACTGCAGGGATACCAGCCACGTTGAATTATATATCGCTGGACACTAATCAAAGCGGATCGCCCAGGCTTACGCCTTATCCGAACTGGATTCAGAATAAGGCCGGTGTTTGCGGTAGAGGATTAACCACCGTTTACAGGTGATGAATAGTATAATATTATCGATTCTCCCGAATTGATATATATATATATCACAAGAGTATAACTGAACTTCCGTATAATTCAAACAAGACTTGAAGGTCTCTCCAGACGTTCTACACGAACGATAATAATTCTCTTGCAGGATCCACGCGGACGTATGCGATAGATTATGGGTGTTGGATACAGGCACGGTGGGTCTCGGCGATACAACCGTACAAGTTTGTCCCTACACCTTGAACGTATTCGACTTGACCACGGATAAGATTCTGAGACAATACCGACTCAGGCCGCAGGACATCAACCAGGTACACCGCCGTTTCTTCGTACTCGATTAGGACTCTTTAGTTTCCCGGTTCTTACGCTTTCGTCCACGTAGAACACTTTTATCGCCAACATCGCGGTCGACCTGGGCAGAGATGGCTGCGACGACGCCTTCGCTTACATGTCCGACGAGCTCGGCTACGGTCTCATCGTGTATTCGTGGCAGCAGAATACATCCTGGCGTATCACGCACAGTTACTTCATGCCGGATCCCTTGGCGGGTGATTACAACGTCGGAGGCTTGAATTTCCAATGGGGAGAAGAGGGCATTTTTGGAATGAGTCTGTCGCCGATATCGCAGGATGGCTATAGGACCCTCTTCTTTCATCCTCTCAGCAGCCATCGCGAGTTCGCGGTCTCTACGAGGATTTTAAGGGACGAGCAACTATCGCAAAATAGTTATCGCGAGTTCCAGGTACGCTTGCTCGAGACAACGCACGATATGCGAGATTTCCTCACGAAATTTTTATCTTCTCCGGTTAATCCGTGTAAATAAATAGACTTGACACTCGATGCCGTTTAAAAATTGATTTAAAAATAGAGTCAGCGCCCGTGAGAGCCTATGTACGTTATATTTCTTCCAATTACCGTGAAATTCCTCTTTAAAAGAAAATATAATTATTTTGTTTTCATCGCACTAAAATTACTCGTACATGGGTTCTTATTATTGATTTTATTTACGTTGGTTTTATCAGTAGAGCCGGTCAGCACTGTTATTTTTATTAGAAAAATGGAATTTTCCGAAAATTCGCTCGCAATCTGGGAGTAGATCTGTCACTCGTGATCTATACAGATCGTCGACTCATTGGGGCTGACAAACTAGAGCGCTCGCACAGGCACTGACATCTGATAAATCTAGGAGCACTTTTATCTTTTTTTAGGTACTGGCATCGAGAGGACCACTCTCCCACTGCACGGCGTCTGTGATGGATGAGAATGGACTTCAGTTTTTCAATTTGATCGACCAGAACGCAGTCGGATGTTGGAATTCCGCGCTGCCTTACTCGTCGGCGAATCACGCGGTTGTCGCGAGGCACGACGACGCTATGATATTCCCAGCCGATATCAAAGTACGAATAAATTTCACACACGTAATCCTCGCCGCACACAAGACTGTTCACCGTAAATTCGCACTCTCAGTCTCATTAAATCTCACCGTCTTCTCGTCGCTCGCAGGTGAATCGCGGTATGCTCTGGATCATGTCGGATCGGATGCCGATATTCCTGTTGTCGACTCTCAATTACACGGACGTAAACTTCCGAATACTGACGACGTCGGTACAGGAGGCGGTCGCCGGAACGGTATGCGATAACACACCGTGGAGATTCGGCGGCAATCAAATCTGGTAGAGCCGACGGGCCGGTCGATCTCGATCGCCGCGCCTCGACCTCCGCAATTGAGGACGTAATTATCAGCGAACCGAATAAAGGCGATAATCGAAAGCGTTCGATCATATCTATCCCCTCCCCTCCACCGCCGTGCGAGAAATCGTTCTCGAGGACGTAGAGCGGACCTCGGACGTTAAACCGTGGCCGACGTGGCGGGAGGAACGGCTAGTTTCGGCTCGTGCGGCGCGAAAATAGC
This sequence comes from Dinoponera quadriceps, assembly GCF_001313825.1. Lineage (NCBI taxonomy): Eukaryota > Metazoa > Arthropoda > Insecta > Hymenoptera > Formicidae > Dinoponera > Dinoponera quadriceps. Next base: position 162,037 of record NW_014560506.1, read on the forward strand.
GGACGAATTGGCGTGAATCAGCAAGCCCCGCAGGAGCCAGATGGCCCAACGCGGCCCATTAGTTTTGGCCCTCGTTTCCGATAATTTGAAGGCGACCCGGCCAGTCCCGCGGCCTGATATACGATCCGATATCGCTTCCTCCCTCCTTCGAAAATTATCCGTTTTACGCCCCCGCCTATAAAATATGGCCACGCGTTCCGTCCGTTCTCGTGGGGCCGCCGGAAGGACGGCTAGAGAACCTCGAAGCTTCTCCCTTCGGTCGGCACAGTTCGCACTATGTTTCGTCTATGATAGAGTCTTAGATATAGAATAGCGTTATTGAGTTCGATATATCGAAAGTCATCTTATTCGCATGGGCATTTGAAGTAAGCGGGCTCACAGCAGCCGCATACTATATGGAAAAAACAATTCCGTTGGTGTAACTGAATTTTCCACTGCCCGGGGACCAGGTGAAAACTTGATTGTAGAAATAGAAAAATTCCTGGAAACTTTCTGGAAATACACATATGTAGAACATTTTTCTTTCTCTCTCTCTCTCTCTCTCTTTCTCTTTCTGCTCAGTTAATTGCTTCAATCGATTGCTCTTCATACAGCTGAATGTTCACACGAACGCGCCCAGTCGCAATAGATATTATTTTTTGTCACCGAGTTTTCATCTAACCTCGTATTCATTTGCAGGAACTGAATTTTTCCTCCCGTGCACTTTTGGAGCGAGCGATAAGTAAAGAAGGAAGGTTAATTATCAAGAGGTTGATAGTTGATCTTTCTTAAATAATCGGTCTTTGTAATTAGCTTAGGCACACAGTAAAAAGAAATTATCTCCCACAGCTAAAAACTGGGTCCGGTGATTGAATTTCAGTTGTATTATATCGATAGCTAATTCTTTTCCCGGAAGAAAAATACTTGTCCCGTAATTCGTAGGTTTTCGTTATAACCTGGCACATCGAAAAGGGATTTCATGCAGTCACGATATATTTAAATTATAAAATTATTACAATTTACCAGTACATTATACAATGCTCTTAGTTGCGGTCGCTAAACAAAATAATGCCCAAATTATATGATACAAATAGCCGGTCAGATTTTTTTCACATTGCTTCTCCATTTATATCCAGAACTCCGATATTTATCACCTTCTTTTCACTTACAGCGTCTTCTGTTTTATTTAGCCAAATTAACGCGATCGAGTCGAGCTTCGCCAAGAGCCATCGCTGCATCGAGCGATAGTAATATATTCTTGGATTTATCGGGAGTGTGAGTGCGCCTGTTGCGCGCGATTTGCTCAGCGGCATTCCGGCTGCTCGATGATTTACGTATAGATCACAAGTGAGATCTATTCCCAGCGGTCGCGCTCTGGTAATCCCCAAATTTACATGGTCGTGGCTCTCTCTCTCTCTCTCTCTCTCTCTCTCTCGGGAGATCCGCGTATGAGATTCACGCCTCGAATGCTAATTCCGAGGATCGATAGATCGTCGATCGTGGCGCTCGGGTGCCGACTAACTGGCGATTAGAGGGCGAGCAGATCGGATGGCGGCTCGTTGATCGGCCGGCGATATCGACGCGTTTTCAATTTGGAAAACGAGTCTTTTCGCGTGCTGCACCCGATCGTGATAAGGCGGAATCTTAATGGCTCCGGAGCTGTCTCGTTAGCGCGTTTTGGACCCCGCGTGCATTATGGCAGGAAGAAGATCGATCGAATCTGTAATGAACGCGAGACGGCCGTGCTCGAGGAGCTTGCCTGGAAAGTGTCGGGGCTGTTTCTTTGCCGTCTTGTTTTCGAAAGGGGTGTATCGTATGAAAAATTGCCGCGCGCATTGTTGGACGAGGCGGCGACAGGGGGCCGCGTTTCAGCCACCTTGCAATGAAATCGCGTCCCCCGGACGACGGTTTTGCTGCTTACGAGCCAAATTGTCCAGGCACGTCTCGGGCACGTGATATAAGACCTGTTCTTTCTTGTTGAAGTAAAAAGAGTGCTGGAACTCTTTTTTCTTCCTCCCTTCAGCAGTAGGTTATGCACTTGTTTCTTTCTACGGGCATAAAGCACAATCTGATCCAGCTGAAAAGAACAGACCTGTAATGCGTGCTTTCGCCTTCTCTCAGCAACACCTCGAATAGACAGGGTGTGTCCCGCGCGAGCGTTCAGCGCTCTTGAAATTTCTCGGAGCGAAATCTCACTCGAAAAGCAGGATAACCCATCGTGTCACTGGGATTACATTATTATGAAGAAAATATTCTCTGTCGAAGGTGACCTAAGAAATTCGGAGGGCAAATGCGCTAATAGAAAGGCTCGACCGACGACGATACATCGACGGCACCTGCCGCGACAATTAACTACCCTTGTGATGCGCGGAAGTGCGCGATCGCAGACGGAGGCGATACAACTCGCGCAATAACACTGGCCGCGCATGGTTGATCGACTCATGTTAGAATCTCGAGGGCGTTGCCCATCGCTTCGTGGACGCGAGTCGTAAAATCATCTCTGAGTGACGAGAAAAAAATGGGAAGGTGCGAAGGGAAGGTGGTCGCTGCCCGAGGGCGGGCGTAAAAAAAAAATTGGTCCGAAACGCCGTACTGATTACACGTTACACGAAAATCCGCCGTCGCAGTGGCGTGTTCTGGGACGGTCGGGTACGCGCGTTTGAAAAATTTCGAGTGGATTTCCCGTGGAACACGGGATCAACCGGTATCGCATCGTGTTGCATAATTCCTCTTCCTGCATTATTCTCCATTATTTTCTCGCGTCTCTCTCAAGTTGTTCCGCGCTGTTTAACGCAAAGAGACGTGGAATTTGCCGAGGCCGTCGCGCCCGCCGAGAATGACGAATAAATTTGTATAGATAAACCGTAAGTATAAACGAGGATTATAAATAATAAGCTTGAAGGGGGCGCGTCGCGCGCGATTTAAAGTAACGTTCGGGTTTTTCTCTCGCGAGGGTCGCAGGAGAACGCGAATATCGAAAATCTCTCCTCGATACGCCACTGAAGCGGTGACTTTCGGCCGGTCGAATTTCGGGACGAGCGGAGAGTACACGGCGGCCAGATTTCAAATCGCGGCTATCCTTCGGTTTGTTTTAAATTAACACCTACCCCGCACGAAGCGCGCGAGCACAAGGCACGCTTTAACACCTTTTTAAAAGGTGGCTGCGCGGCGGCCGTCCGCTTCGTTTCTCTTTTCCTCTTATTTTTTTTTCCTCCCTTTTCTTTTTTGCCTCTTTTTTGTTTTCATCGGCGCCAGTAATTATGGGGTACCGGCGACGACGTGAGTCTCGTTACAAGTTACTCGCCGGCTACTCTGGTATCTTCCAATCTTTTTGATTTATTTCAGTCTGAACTCAAGTAGGTTCTCTCTCTCTTTCTCTCTCTCTCTCTCCTATTTCTCCACCGCCGAAGGTCCTTATTTTTCGCGCGAGGGGCGCGCAGAAGCATCGTAAAAATCGCCGACGTTAAAGGTCACTGCTACCTATCATTCATCCGCGGCGGTGATGTTTAAATTACCCAAGGATACAGCGTACGAAAAGTGCACTTCGCTGTTATTTACTCAGGCAATGTCTCGTAGATATAAATACGTTTCTTGCCGCAAACCGCCATCCATCATGCCGCGAATCCGCACGTGAACTGTGCATTTCGCGTTTCGGCAAAAACGGAACGCCGTGAGGAACCTGTGCCTGTGAAAAATTACACAGTTTTACCTGAAAGAATTACTCTAGTTTCTTCCTGGAAGATAATTCACCCTCAACGCTCGCTGAAAGCGATCGTAAGCGTCCGAGTTCCATTTTTCCGAGCGTAAGGATTACGCGCGCGATTTTATCTCGCTTCTTTCCGAATAAATTATTTTTGTCGCTGACAGCGCGAGATGCCGTTTAATATATATCTTAATCACAGGTATATATCAAGGTATGTATATTCGCGACGAGCAGTTTTGGAGGAACAGGTATAGTATAGGTGCTTCCATCTATACAAGGGAGCCTTCAAGATAAACGCCATACGAGACGGCCTCGACCGAGAACCGCCGCGGTACTTATCCGACGGTCCGTTCTTTCACGTGCTGCCTCTGTCGAGGTCACGATGAAGTATGAAGAAGTGGTGAGGGGACGATCAGAACTCGATAATTTTGCTACTACAAAGCGTGAAGTACGCGATCGCAGGGGGGCTGCGCGGCTTTCGTCGACACCAAACACGCAAATTCTCTCCAATTGGAGAATCAAACCAAGTCACCATAATTTCGCGCACAACCGCGCATCGTAGTTCCGTGAAAAGGCGCAATTAATTAATTCCAAACGATACACAAGGCATCCGTCGAAGCGTCATTAATTCCCGCCGAGTCTTGGAGCGAAACTTCCACCGCTCGATATTCCCCCCAACGAAAGAGCTGGCAGCTTTCGAGTTGCAGCCAATTGAAAATGAAGTGCTTCCGCGAATTGAAACTTCAGAGATGTAATCAAATGAAGAAACAGCGAGACGTCGGTCTTCGCTCGATTTCACGCGGAATCCAATTTCACTCATCTTGATGGCTTTATAATTCGAGGATTAATTAGAAGGATGCTTGAAACGCGGAGAGTCGCGTCACATTACGACTCGCCTTGACATTTTCATTAAGGAAAAAAATCAACTCTCCGACGTGGCCGAAGAAGAATTCATAGATGAGACCGGCGGCCTCGCTAGATCCGCCGCCGTAATATTCCATCGGGCGTGCTTCCGCGTCCCGCCAAACTAATTAGTTCTAATCCCACGGCGACCTCTTTATTTTTATTAGTTCGCGGCGCACGTCGCGGCCTGCAACGCCGATACTTCTGAACAGCATATTCGGAGTACGTAATTAAACGCCGCTTAACGCGTGTATCGGTAATGCAATTTTAGAGTTTCGGAGGAATCCCTTTGAGACGCATAAACCCGACATCGCGAGGGCCGCATTCTACCTGCGTGAAAATTCATTACGTCGGCCCGCCTGCCTACGCTCAGCGTGCCAAAAGTAGCGGAAAACTTAGCGAAACGAGAAATGAACGCAAACCGAAAACAAAGACGGAACTTATAGCCGATGTATTCGAGCTTTATGGCGCGATAAATCGCGTGCGCATTTGTACAACGAGAATAATACAGTAGTTAAATACCGCTTGCGCGGCCGATAAAATAAAATAGTTTCCGCCGGAACGTTCAGCCGGGACTGAAGAAGCAATAACGCCCGAGTACGTTTTGATCGAAATAACGCGATGTTTGCGAGCGCGGCGGACGAAGCAATTGTTCGCGCCTCCTCCTCTCTCTTTGAAGGCATTATTTTAATTAAAAAAAGCCGGAACGCGCGGCTGTCGCAATAACGATATGTGTCCGTGTGATATTTCCTCCTTGTATTTTCCTTCTTCCTCGCGGCGCAACTATCGGGGAATTATTTCGCCGGCGGAACTGGCCGAAGGGAGGAGGTCGGATCGATTCGATAAATTTTAAGCACCGTTCTCAAACGGTTATGTTCGCAGCGCTGTGTTTTGGATCCCCGCCTAACGAGTTCGACGGGAACATTCTCCTTGTTACAATGCAATTAGCCGGCTTCGCGAGATTTAGGGCCGGCGTCTGACATTCGCCGCCGCGGAATTGTTGCTCCGGGAGAATTCGCATTACCGTCGATATAAATTAATTCAACCGGACGGACCGGCGGCACATCGAGCGCGCGAAACTGGTGCGAGCTGAAAGATGCGCTCTGCGTACTGTTAAACATTAAATCCGCATTACGGGTCATATCGATCGTGCCGAGCATGATTCGATCTACTCACGCGATCGCACGCCCGCGATAATGGAGCCGCGTCTACCCGAGTGGTACCCGGCGGTGCTGCGAATCTCGTTTGAGGGGTGAAATAAAAATTCTCTCTTTCTATATGCAATATTTGCACGGCATATATACGGCGGCGGCGTACGAGTAATATCAATTTTCTATTCCTCGGGCTCTCTCAAGCGATAGTAAATCTAAAGCAAAGTGTTCACTTGGGGAGCAGCGAATTATAATTTCCACGAGCGCCGAAAAAGTCTCGCCCGTATCTTTCGGATCCTCCTTTACAGTCTTCCCCGTCTCTCTTCTTTCTGACCTCCCCTCCTCCCTCTCTCTCTCTCTCTCTCTCTCTCACTTCCTCTCTCCTTCCCATTCCCTCTGCCGTTCTCTCTCCTCTTTCTTTGCCATTTGTACCTGTCGGTGCGCGCTGATCCGGAACACGAACAGTAAAAGAACCTCCCAAGTACATCCCATAAGTGTAGTAGCAGAAGAAAGAGCACGATAAATTGCACATATCCGAGTGCGGGCGCGCGTTTTCATGAAAAATTATGACGATCCCGTTTCGCGTTCGCGGAATCGACTATCTGAAATACGAATTAGAATTTATAAGATTCGAGGCATCGCCGCCGCGCGGACGCGCGATGGGTGCGTAGGAAATGGGCTTCTCTCCTCCGCTTATGGGATCGCGCGGTGCTACGTTCTCGTCGAGCGGCGGTAGGGAACGACGTAGTAAGGATATTTAAAGGAACTCTAAGAAATTTCGATACCGCCCGCGCGATAGGCTGAAAATAAGCCGGCGGCACTTTATTACCGGGGAATACTTAATTTCATTCCCGCGCGGCAACACGATTTCCAATTCCAATTTCATTCCGCGCTCGAGTGTGCCGCGCATGATATCCGATTATTCGACCGGTTAGCTTCTGATAACAAAGTTCACGACGGACGTACATCGTGCGGTGGTCCGTTCCGGAATGTTGTTGAGTGAAGTAATACGAGACTTACATCCCGAAATCAGTGCGATCTCCTTAGCGAGACGGAGAGCTGACATATTTCTACGAGTCAGCAGGAGCGTCAGCAGGAGCGTGAGAAACGAGGGTGGTTCGAGTTCAAAGTGCTCACGACTCGTCTCCCATTTCTCTCGATTCCTTCAAACGGTCTTACCTGAGTTTGCACTCGGGAACCGATCGACCGGTTCGTCCGAGTTGTCGTTTCAAATGTATAACGCTGGTAACGTATGAAAGCAGACGACACAGGTTCGGTCTGTGTGAGATCAGCTTCATTGATCATCAGCTGTGAGTTCTCGCCTCTAAGCGCCTCTAATCATCGAGATCAGTGTATCCGCTTATTAGGCGGGATTGGCAAAAACACAATGTTCGAACAATGCGAAGCCGGGAAGCTTGACAAGCAGTGACAATAGGAGCTTCGTTATATCCTCTTAATTGTGACGCAGGAAATCGCAAGTTCTTCCTCCCGGCGGGAAATTCTATGTGCGAAATATACATCAACGGCGGGAAATTCTATGTGCGAAATATACATCAACGCCTTGAACAAAACGGGGCTTTAAAGGTAATGCAGTCTCGAGTTACAATGTAGCGATACCATTGGCGGAATATCGGTTGCGAGTAACAACACGGACATAATAAACCTTTTAGTTGCACGATGTGTCTCAGATTTCTTGAAGGATGCGAGAGGAAGAGAGAGAGAGAGAGAGTTTATTAATGTCCTGAGATAATCAAAATCCCTTGGTTTATAGAAATATTCATTAGATGCGAAATTCTCGAGTCGAGTTTCGCAAGATAACAAATGTGATCGATGGAAGAGATGCTAGTTTGTAGCAAGCAATGTTCATTTGAGCGGTAAGCAATCGAACAAATAAGACATTCAAGCAAATAAAGGGCTTCAGGCGAGCGAACGTATTCCTTTACAGAAATATGGTATGAAGATTCACCTTGAGATACACATTGAAGTACTATTCCAGTCCACATGCTGAACTTACATAATGCAAAAAGTACATAAGTGAAAATTAAACGCATATAAGGAGACAGAGGGAGAAGGAGAGAAGAGGGAATATATCGTCCTTTTACTTAATATTCTCCTTAGCTACCGTCGTTGGGAAAGTTCTCTTTTAAAAATTACGGTCGAGTGTATTCGCGCGGCGGACACTTTTAGTTATCTCTGAATTCATTTCCGTGATTTATCTCCGTGCAGCTCGTGAATACGTTGCGTAGCTATATTAAATATACCAGATCGTTCCTTACTGAATAAGACTGGCATACCCCGAACAATCGTGTAATTGATGAATTCAGAAAGCCAGTACAGCGATCGCAAAGGTACTGAGGAGGAATGAGCGAGTGAACGGGGGCGCTCGTTCGCCCTGTTCTCTGACGATAAATTAATTACATCAAGGATTATCGTGAAAGAGACGAACCTCGACGGAATCTCGAAGGCATTACATAAGCATTAGCCCGCGAAAAGAGAAGGAGCGGGCCGACGTCGCGCGATAAATTTGTTTTCGGGATAACTTCTTGCGATATCCCGCGAATCCCGGGCAATTAGGGCTCGAGAGCGTTTATAACGAAAATGTAAGTCACAGTCGCGAGAAACGCGATTCTTTGATATCTGCAATTTTCCATCGTCCCCGCGTTGCTTCGAACATTTGGAGTGTTCGACGAAATCGAAGATCGTCGAAGACACCGGCCGAGTATTCTTTATTTCCTTATAAATCCCGCTTTCGTTGTACTTGTTATTATTTACCCAGCGTGCCCGTAAGCTCCTGATTTAGAATATCGCTGGCATGCGAAATTCGTGGGCTAGGCAAGCATTAACATTTTTATCGCTCACAGCCATGCACACACACACACACACACGCACACAATGTGGTATTTAATCGAAAAAACTCGTAGGAGATTACCATATGATATAAAGTACTTTTCGCGCGGAAATTACTCGATGCATGGATAAATCGGATCGCCAATCGTGACCGCTACGTGATAAATGTATTATTGGTTCGCATTTACCACGCGATACGTACACGTAAACCGTGCGGTGACCTCTTTTTTAATCATTCTTCGCCTCGGGGACGGCGCATGTTTGCATTATCGCGTTATATACGAAATAACAATATACCGTTTCACGATTATTATAAACCGCAATCTTTATATTCATGTAACATACATCCCCTTGGCGGGAGACCGTCGTCTATTCGACAAAAATAATCATAGACATTCGACGGAAATAATCACGCAGCTGAATTAACATTCGCTACGCGTTACGCGAACATTATGCCGCGGATTATGCAGTTGCGCAAGAGCGCGCCGGGAATGGTTTTTGCCGTTTGCCGTTTCAGGAAAAATTACGACGGCAAAATACGCCGGTACGTGACGATGGTGAATCGAACCTGCCGCCGTTTCTATGTACATACATACCGTACGGCCCGCGTGTACGGATACATTTTGCAACGCGGGTATCTCGCCGCGCGTTTAACGCGCCACGATACGTGAACAGGTACGGAATACATATATATATATATATACATGTGTGTGTGTGTATATGTGTGTGTGGTTTGTTGCTTACTCTCTCCCGGCTTCTTGTGGGGGATTATAATCCTTCACGCGACTGCACATTTTCCCCGGGACAAAACATGCTTTCTCGCGCGTCTCCGCGAATATGAAGCGCGATTCAGATTAAATCGGATTATATTCCGCGAGCGGGATTTTTGCCCACCCGGGCACGAATTCCTACCGCGGTTGGAAACGCATAAGATTGGCCCGGCCGTACATTTGTCCTGGAGCACCTCCTCGAGGAGGCAGAGCAAACTTCGGAATTTTTGTCTTTCGCCCACGCCGGCGCAGCGAAACTTATTAACATTCTGGCGTTTTTCCCTGTTATCAGCATTTTTAAAGTGACTTTCCCGTGGAATCCGACCGCGTTTGGGACTCAGCAGAACGTCGTGAAATTCCGCACCTCTGTGCCGCACAGAATGTGCGCGCATGGCTTTCGTCCGCTTTCTCCTCTCTCGCTTCCCTTTCCTCCTCTCTTTATTAAATCGCGAGGTAACCGGCCACTTCCAGTTTCCATCGGGGTAACGTTAAACTCGCATTACGACGCTCGCGCGCATCCCGCGATCCGTAAGAAAATTCAATTTGTCCCGGGGGCTAAGTTAAATCTCCGCGCATTCATAGATCAAGTTCGCGGACGGTAGATTATCGGGATAAGCGTGGATTTCCGTTCCTTCTTTCTGTTCCTTTTTCCTCGATGAACTATCAAACGACGCGCACTTTAGGCGAACGCTATCGAGCCGACGCGCCAGACCAAGCGAAAATATTGGTTCTGCATTAATAACGTGAATGTCCCAATTAGCAACGGTGTCCCAATTTGTGACAATCACATCTATTATTCTTAACAAGTCAACTAATATCGCGCCATATTTATCTCAATAAATGTATTTTACGTTAAATTCTATATATTACCTGTTATAACAAGTTTCGAATAAAATTGAAAGCTACAGCGAATACTGACATGTTATAAATGATAAACGTGCTGTTAACGATGACGGTTCGCACAGTTATTCGTTGAAAAAAATTGACCGTTGACACAAGGCATCTTTATTATTACGATTTATTCATTTATCTGTACGATGATCTGATTTCGTCACTGATTTGAACATTCATCTCATTACAAATCGCGTCGAATTTGACGAATCAATGGAGGGTCTCGCGACGCAATACTAAACGGACCATTGTCTTACCTGTGGTACGGCGAGTGTCTGTTAAAACATTTCCACTCGTGAACTGAATTATCCCCATGTCGCGATTCTTCGACGGCATTCGCGGCGAATTGTATCGCCGCCCGGGTATGAAGAAGACCGGCTTTTCTTGAAGAGGACATTCCCGCTAAAGTGGCTTGCCGATGGGAAATCGTAATTTTACGCGGCACAAGATTATAACGACATCTGTTGCATATCTCCGTGTTATAGCGTAACATTTGCCAATAGCGACGGGTCAAATTTTACACCACTCCCGACACGTACTCCACCTACCGTGGCGTCACGTAAAATTTTATCACGTCGTTCGCGTTAATGCTCCTTCCAGGTTTTTACAGCGCGTAATATCTTAAAATTTCGAGAAGTATCCCCACACGTTCCGCCCGCTCTCTAATTCATTCGACTGAAGGGAGAAAAAGGCAGGGGAGGAGCGTCTAAAACGCTAAATTACACGCGTCCCGATAATCGTTGGTTATCACGACTTCATTACGTTACATTGAACTGAAAGTAAGTTTTAGCGACCTGAAGCGCGTGCTTTGTATTCCGAGCCGATTTGCCGGCTTGTACCGACGCCCGACGCTATTACGGCGGCGGCTGCGATCGTCGGGTCCCCGATTCTCCCCGCTAATTTGTTATGGGATTAAGACGCCCCATTGTCGATTGTGAGGGCGACAACGTAAGAAAGCGATAACCGATGGGCCTGCTTAATTTCTCGCGTAGCCGCGAACAAAGGACGCCTCGTGCTGTTATTATTTACTAATTTAAATAACAATACCCGTGAAAAAATATCCCGCTGTTTTTAGACCGCGAAAAAAACTGGTCGGTTTCGATAGTGAAAGCGTGCGTTCTGAAATGAATGCGGATTCGGTTTTAGGTCGAAAAGGGGCGCTTTTCCGCAACAACGAGCGGGTGTAGCGGATTTCATACGAGTATAACCGAATGGTACCGATGTAATATTGAGTATTTTCGAGTGGTAAACACGCACGGTGTGCCGTGTAAACGTGAAGTGTGTAACGTACATTCAGCTGCAAGTGCAAAATATTTGCTTGACACTCACAGACACTCACATTGTACATTTTGAAATAGCACGAGTAAATGCACGGCTCTTTAACGGCGCTTCTTTCCGTATTGAAACGAAACCGAGTAAAAGAGGAACGTTATTAACGCGCTGTCACCCGTCAGCTGCGTAAACGACGACGGGCAATCTCCTGAAAAATGCGTCATATCCCTTCCCTTAATAAACTGCATCCTGAGAGTGGCAGAAACTGGCATAGAAATGATAGAACGGGTCATATAAGGAGTCAAAAACGGTGAAATAGTTTTGTAAAGGTAAAACCACCCTTCTTCTTTTGGCTTGACCTTCTGTGATTTATCGTTGACTGACCATTCCTCCTGCTAAAACAATCGGTATTGCAAAATCACTCGTTTTCGTCTTTAACTCATGCATTTATAAAGCTTTGATTTCGAAAACGTCAATTTGGAAGATCGTCCGGTGCGGAAATGTCGTGCGAATTCCGAGTTATACAACACACGCACGCACGTGGCCTTGATTTGATACCGGCCGTATTTCTTTTCTCCGATATTAGGTGGAACATTAAGTGTTAAGAGCACGAGGGGTTGTAATGTTGTAATGTACGAAACGGCCGATGAATCTACCCGTGTACGTCCTCGCGACGTGAGGAAAGAGCTGCAATCTGCGAGAAAGGAAGTTCGTAATTTCCTCGCTAGACAGAACCGCAGGTAGAAAAATATCCGCCGTTACGTGACAATTGTAGCTCGCGGTTGTTTACGAGACGCGTTGTTTAACCTACAGATTAACTCGCACCGACGCTGGCGGGGGTGAATATGTGCGATAGGGTAGCTCCCACTTAACTTTATTACTCCTAATTGCCTCCGTGATAATAACGTATCTCGCAATATAGTCCGACGATAACACCGAAAAAACGGCGTAATTTATATTACAAATACCCAGACCCGTAAAACAACGAAATTGCTGACGTATTTCTATCTTTCTCCTCTTTTCTCATTCCTGAAATATGTATACATACATCAGTGACGATGAGACAAAGGTGTATGTATTCTCCGTGCGAAGAAACTCGGTATCGCACTGCTTTTCGTTTAATTTGCGCATTAATAATGCTTTCTTCTAAAAAAATGTCAATTAGAAAAATTGTAAAACTGAAGAACATATTTTTCTTTCCATTAACGTTCGTGACGGGTCTTGAAGAATTTTTTAACTTTGCGACATTTACGAATTCACCTTCATTTTAAACGTTACTTTATTTCCGTGCAACATTTACAACAGGATTGCGACGCTCGTACCTAGGACATTTGACTAATATATCCCTTAAACTGAAGGTTTACACATTAAAGGGGCAGGACTTTCCTAGCGAGGAATAGTCAATCGTGTCTTGACGGTGGAGGATTCATCGCGTCGGAGCGGCGAAAGTTGCAAGAGACCCTTCTTAAACTCTCTCTAATTGAAAAATTCGTGGCAGTTTCGGACAATAGTTTCGTCGAATTTTTCACCGCGCAAAGAAAAAGACAGAGAAAAATCGGAGCCCTCGGTAAAAGCGAGCCGTCACAAAGGAAGAGAGAGAGAGAGAGAGAGAGAGCCAAACCACGCGCTATTTAATCACGAGGTTTTCATTTGCCGTAAGAAGAAATCGGCTGGAGTGTATATCGTTGGAATGCATCTGTGTACAGAGAGATACAAAAGCGAGATTCTTTTATCGGATTCTCTCCGTGCAGGTTTCCCACCGTAGTCGGTTTTCTTTCAATCTCCTCGCCAACGAATTGAATCACGTAGTAGACGACGATGACGACGACGATGGTGAGAGACCGTAAATATAACAGTGATAAGCTCACTTGTTTGCTCGCTATCCGCCGTTGCTGACGACGACGCCAACGCAACGATGCCCAGGATTCACGTCGCGAACACCGTCGATTCCTCTTCCACGTTAATTCCGATTAATTCAAGAAAGCTGGAAGTAACAAATAAATCCGTTGAACACGCTCACACGTTTTCATGCCCGAGACCATAATAATTCCGAATACGCGTCGTATGCCGATTTGTGTCACTGTTATGTGGAAAGTCGCGTGACTTACTATGAGCGGATAATATTTCTGCCCGTGTATGTACGTAAAGTTTTCTGCCAGGTGTTTCCATTCAACGAGACGGCAACCACTGAATGATACACGTGCTTCGAACAATAATCAACAGCGTAGCGCGATAATGAGTGTACTCTGATTGATCGGCGATATTTCAGAATTTTGCTGGATAAGCGGATTACCAATTTCGTCGAACTACTTCGAGCTCAAGACGATGGTAAAACAACGTTTAAAGCGAAGATAAATTTTGTAAAGGCTATTTTGAAGCTCCGTAAGGGTCTTATTGGTAAAGAGAAAAAAATGTATTCTTCAAGTTCAAGGAAACGAAATCTTATAAATATATAAATGTCCGGTGTATAATACTGGATTCTGATCAATTCGACGCATATGGACACAGCTCTTTCATCCGAATCAATAACCAATTTATTTAATATATTTAAGTACCGCACGTATCCATTATTAAGCATTGCTGCACTTAAATATACGTTTGTCGGTTTGTAAAATTGCCCAGGCATCTTTCCATGAAATTCGCGAAATTCGTCTCAGACTCTACTTCCATTATTTTATGTCATTGGCATAGAAAAGGATTCTGACCTCCAGCTTTTGGCAGAATACTCCTGAAAACTTACTTTATAAAATCGATTTTTTGATACCAGCGAAGATCCTATTATCCCTTACGGATCTTATTAACAAAGAGAGAAAAAAATATTCCTCAATATCCCACTTTACAAAATTAACATTTTCGTGAAAACAAAGCTTCATAAATGTATAAATATTCGGTGTGTGATATCGTGCCGCGATATTCCGGAATTTTGCCGAGTAAATGGCATTATCGATTTCATCTAACTACGAGCTTAAAATAACAATAAAGTATTGTCTAAAATGAAGATAAATTTTGGCGGATGTCACTTTGAGGCTTCTTAAAAGACTTTCATTAACAAAGAGAAATATGTTCTTCAATTTTCCACTTTTCACAAAATTGATACTCTGGAGAAAACGGAGCACTATAAATATATAAATATCCGGTATGTAATATTGTTCCGCGATATTCCAGATAATTTTACCGGATAAGTAGCGTTATCGATTTCATTAAGTTATCCCGAGCTTAAAACTCGACCTATCGAGTTATCGTTTATGTCGAATTAATTCTAAAGTATACAATGCGATATCATACAGCGTGTGTGCGATTCATGAATTCACGTTTGATTCCCTCCTACACACGAACGCGTATGTTCGCCAATATTGTCAGGGATGATTCGATCGTTGCTGAAGCGCGGAAATCGCTTTGATGTTTTCCGCGGAAAATGACAATTAACGAAATTCCTATGTACACCACTTACGTATTCAAACACGGCCGCATACCCCGCCGATCCGCAACGGGAGGAAAGTCTCAGCGATAAAAGAAAGAGATAATTTCGCGAAAACGCGTTATCCGCGCAACCTGTGGAATGCAAAGTGCGAAGCAATGCGCGTCATCTTGCTTCCTCGAACGTCGTATCGATCGATTTCAGTCGCGGATGCAACAAGTACTGTCCAGTGACTTTCGCACTCGGCGAATAATCATCGTGAATCGCGCGCGCACAGCGGTGAGAAAAGAGGGAACACTCGATGTATATACGACATCGCGACAACGGGGAAAATTTCAACTCGTGTCGACGAAACACGCGCGGAGAATTGGACGAGACCGACGCCCCTTATTTCGTCAGGAATTCCGTATGCCTTAAACTAAGGGTATATCCTCCGCGGTTCTGTCTCGCTTAATCATTGTGAGAAACGGTCGTTCGTATTAAGGACATAATGGTTCCAAGTTTGCGATGTCAAGGTCGCAAGACGTCTAATTTTTTGGAGGGTCGCAGAATCGTGTACATGTGTACGTGTTGTGTGTGTGTGTGTGTGTGTACGCGCGCGCGCGCTTTGAGAATTTGTAGGGAGCAGTGAAAGTTTGCCGGAGGATAAGAAGAATTCGCGAAACGTATACCGGAACTTGCGAACACGCAAACTTTGAATTTATCTTAACCTGCTGCCGCCGCGCGCTAATCTTACGCTAATTGCCGAAATTATTCCAAAGTTCCGACGATATTTCGGGACGAGGTGTGTGCGGGAGGGAGAATTGAGGTTCCTCTCGAAGGGTGGCTCAGTTAGCAACCTGAAAAATACACCGACGTTCTCTCGTCTGCCCTCTCATTACCGATAACGCCATCGGACTAATGCGGGCTCTTGATGCCGTTGCCCGGCTTTTTTGCCGTTGGTTTGTGTCGGAGGCGCAAGCCGCCGCGGGTAATTCGGCAAATGCGATCGGTCTAGACAAATGAGCGATGTGAAAAACGGATGAAAGGAGTGGAATGCAATCAGGGCTGGAGGGGGGGGGGGGACATGCGCGGGCATGGGGGACACGCTCCTGGTATCGTAAATCGAGGTAACTTTATCCGCTGCCATATATACGCGCGTCCCGGAAAGAACGCCTCGTAAATAACGACGAAAGGACGAACGGACCGGTATTTTTCCACGTGACGTAATTTTGTGAAGTGCGATAAGATTCGGAGCGAGTTCGAATAAAATGCATCCGAACCGTCGTATCAATCGTGACGAATGAACGATCGTTGATGTCATCGTCTCTGCAAGTATAATTTAACTTTGATATGATATCTGCAAATGAGAGTGTTAATTTTAATTTTTTCAAGATTCGCGAATCGCAAATACGCAAATGTGACAATGGGATAACGCGGGGATTTTCTTACATCCTCCTTTCCTCTCACTGAAGTCCGTGAATAAAAGAAATCGCCCATCGTCCAAAGACAACTCTTTCATATTTCGCAGATTTAAGATATATATTCTTTTATCACAAAATTATTATAATACAGGTTACAGGAATAATTAAGAATTATCATTACATTGAGACATCATGCACTGTTTCGATAAGGCGAAATTGTTCAATCTTATTAATGTAAAAGGATTGTGTCAATATATTTGCGCTGATTATACATAATGAATATTAAATGATAATTAGCTGATATGAATATAACAGTGTTGAATTGTTCCATTTCAGGTTGATGTTTTCTCACATCGTGCGCTGTCAGTTTTTCAATCAATTCGCGTCTCCAACACGCGTGTAAATATACATTTTAATAATTACGTGTATTTTAATAATTACTTCGCTCGTGATTCGTATACCGAATTACAAAGTTAAATATAAATAAATTCCAGTTACACATATTTAACATAATACAGGCGCGGTTACATTCAAGCACGGTGAAATAAAGTGAGAACGCAGAATACAACGGAACGAAACTGTTTTGCGGCAGCGTGCCGCGGACTTCGTCCCGTAATTCCTCGCGTTTTGTTTAATAATGACGTAAATATCGTGTAATAATACGCGTAATTTGGAATATTCGCAGTTTGCAAAGAGCGGACGTCTCGTTGCACGGAGTTACATTAGACACACAAAAGAGACGTACAAAAGGGACGCTTTATGAATGTTTTGTATTTACATCAGCGAAAGACACGGCCGCTGTACGCACGTAATCGCATTTTTGTCGGTTGCGAGCACAGTTTGGGGCAAACTGTGCGAATTTCGCTTCAGTTCCTTCTCACACATAAATACTGAATCCGGCCATTGTGTGGGCGGCCAAGGAATTTCTCAAAGCTTAACAATAAACGACTCACTCTACCACCGTGCTACGGTTAATACCGCAGATGTACAGATGCGCTTAGTACGCTTAGTATCCGCCGCTACGTCGCGTAGCTTCGCCATAAGTGCTGTTGCGCCTGCTCGTGAAAGATTTCTTAACTGGTCACGGATATAAAATTGAGCGCATAGCTTAACCTGTTCCTTTGAGCCAACTGCTAACGTTGTGTTGTTGCCTGGGCTTTTTTTATCGTCGGTGCTTGGGGGCACGCCGGTCAACGTGGGGACGAAATCTCGTTGCTTTCAGGCTATATGTGCGAGTTTCATTTCGGCCTTATCGCGATTCCAATATAATAACCGGAGTATTTTCTATACCCTGAGCTTTATTTGAGCCTTTTATCGGCCCTGTCATCTTCGTCACAGGACGAATCATTGCCCGTCTCTCGGAGGTGTACTACGGTCCTCCGTGGCTATTTCGATTTAACGTTACTTCGACGGCCGTGTAAAAATAGGCCGAGTTTATTAATGAGAGATGGTAGTTTATTATTTATTATGCTTTCGTCAGAATAAATCCATTCTGTATAATCAAGTGTTTTATTGGGAACCTCATAATTTACATATCGCAATATGTCGTAATTCAGTATTAATTATATGCTGGTAAATAGCTTGAAATTCATAATAAAGATTAGGGAATAACGGCACGAGTTTCAATTAAATGTATTGATATACTGGTACACCGATGAACGGATTTATTTTTATATTATTAAAATGTTATATTATGCATGAAACTTTATTTTATATTGTAGCATTTATGAAAAATACAATGAAAAATCCGATTGGATTAATTCGTTATTCCCTGCTCAGAGAGAGTAACTAAAGTAGTGAGAAGAATTTGAATTTTATCGGACAGATGGAGAAATAGTTAGAGAGAGAGAGAGAGAGAGAGAGAGAGAGAGAGAGAGAGAGAGAGAGAAAGAGAGAGAGAGAACAAGAGAGGGGGGAGGGGGGAGATCTTCACGATTTTCTCGAAACAGATAAAAGAAGAAGTACGATGAAAGGAAGAAGGGTCTTTACGATCTTGCGCCTCGTGAATCTCGGTTATGAGAATACCGAAGATTCATAATACTGGGGAATAGAGCGGTGTATTCACATGACAAAAAGAGATGGTGCGGCTAGTGAAATTGGACTAAACCCGTTATAAAGTAACGAGTATTTTCATTAAATAACGTCTTCGAAGTAGCAGAACTGCTTTCCTAGCGCGCTCACAAAAGCGACATGCATTATGCATGATGTCTTTGAACTCGGCTTTACATGGCTCCGCGTATTACGCGCCGGGCATTTGCAGCCGAACTTTTCGAAGCTCACCGAGCAGTCGAGGAAATATAACGTGAGCCGTACTTTTGTACGTGTTACTTTAATGAATTTATTCAATAACTTGATTTCCGTCACACACACACACACACACGTACACACGCATAGGTGCTTGCTTCCGTGACTTTTTCTTTTTTTGTTACAAAAATGGAACGGGATAGCGAGGTGATATATTAAAGCCATTTGTTGCGTGTTGGATCTTCTTTTTTTTTTCATTCCCTGAAGCTGACCATCTCTGATTAATAATTATGTCGGGGCAAATCCCTCACGGGCCGATAAGACACGAGATCAAGTGGCCAACATGGGACAATACCCTTCCCTAAGCTTCACAAGACCTCGTGTTTGTTTAGGTATGACCTACTTTTACCCCCCGATCTTTCCAAGGAAAATTATTAACATAAAAAGCAGAGATCGTTCTGAGATGACCAGCGCAAGGAAAAATTGAGGAATATTTTTCAGTGTAGCATAATTTCGCCGGAAAAATTTTCAGTCAAATTTTCAATCATTTGAGAGAATTTAAGCGCAATTTTTGTCTCGTTCACGAAGAGGGAATTTAAAGTCCGCTTATTATACGCGCGTAAGGTCTCAAAGGATTTGATTTAATGTACATAAATAACTCAAAGGAAAACTATAACGAGGGCCATTCGACCTTTTGCTGAATTCGTTTTATATTCTCTTGATTATCGCAATATTCCACAATATATTTTGATGTACGTGCAATACAGAAAATCCTTTTTGCGGCGCCAATTTTACGGTGAAAATCCATATCCTTTTTCTAGCAATATTGAACATATCAACAAAGTTGATGGACGTTAAATGAAGCTATACATGAAATAGATTTTTTTACAGATATTCGCGATAGATATTGAAGAACACAAAAAATTGTATTACGCGATTCTCATGATAGGTTGAAAAATCATAGTGGTGCATGGTGAGCGCTTTACGTTATAACATTATACTTTTCGTATTAAATACATATCATTTTATCAGCACAAATTAGGTGAAGAGTTACGAGAAAGCCACTTTGTAATTTAAAATTTATTCGGACACGCGGCAATTTTTTCCATATTTATAAAAATCAACATGCGCACAGACGATAAAGTACTGGAAGGTCGTCGGCTAAGAATAAGTTGAACAACTAAAAGATCTAATAGTGATATTAGGAGAGAGAAAGAGAGAGAGAGAGACAGGAGGAAAGAGGGAGGAAGGGTGGGAGGGAGGGAGAGCGGAAGGAGGAGAGAGAGAAAGAGAGAGGAGAGGTACACGTTTGATGGAAAAATAATCCATACGGCAAGGGTTTCATGTTGCAAAAAGTTTATTAAACATCTCAGCGCAGCGTCCATCTATAAAGTCGATCGAATCTTATTCTACTTTATTACACATTTCTCGCAGCGGAAAATTTCCGGATGTTCCTCGAATACTTCAGGAGATGTAGAACGCCTTCGTATTTATTATTTTTTTTCTTTCATCCTTTTTCGTGACGCGCAATTTCAATCTTTGCGCGAGTAATTAATTCGATGCCGCTGAGTTGCAACGTCCAATGTCTTAATATAAATTACACAGTATCCTATATTGCGATAAAAGTAAGAATCGACACTTCCGTAAAAGGTGCATATCCAGGCACCTGTCTAGAGATATAGATAAGGAAAGATTATTTCTCGTGTGTGCGACACATATAAAATTTCAAATAAAAATACAACATTTTTATACAGAGGTGATAAAAAGTACCCGACCGAAAGATACATTGAAACGAACACGGTTATTCAATGCGCGTCGAAAAATGTGTTTTTCATCGCCGTGGTATGATGATAAATGGACTCAATAAAATTCAAGCGGAATGCTCAGAATACCCCAATTTATGGAACGTGTAACGTTGCGCGATAGACAGAGAAAATTATTCGCGTTAGATGACGATAACACTTCACCGAGGTAACGTTACGCGTATGCGCGAGGAATTTCGTAAAGCAAATTTGATACGTCTAAAACAGATATCGTGGTCGTCTTACGCTATCATTTAAGGGTTATTCCCTGACAAATCCATGAATCGTGTGCAACAGGTGTATCAAAGATATGTACGACGGAAGATATGCGAGCAGTATTACGTGGCATTTGCGTGCGGACTCGCGTGGGAGATGAAGACTGTATTTGCAAAATAAAAGTACACTTTTTATAACTTTTTAATCGCCACGTCGGATATGTATTTTCGGAACGGCTGAATCCTAGCGGATTTTGCAGCGAATCTTTGGCGGAAATTAAATTTGGAATTCGCATGCTGCTGAGAGGAGCCGCGAGTGCTGCGCCAAAAAGAGCAATGTTTAATAGATAAGCGTGCGCGAGAGCATTAAATACGAAAGCGTGTAAAAAATTAGCATAAGTGAAATAAATGAACGGGCGTAGTTACCTGAAATGGCGTAACTATGTTTGTTTTCCGCACGAAGCTGTTTACCACATAAATGTGCTTTATAGCGTCGCGTTAAGCTTGCCCATGGAGGTGTCCGAAGCGCGTTTTGTCATCTTTATGCACGCGTATGAAATATAATCTTGCGGAATTAGGTTAATTAGTAATTTCCCGGGTGTCGTCGTCTACTGCGTTATAGTAAATTTTTATGGAGAACGAATACACTTGTATTGTATCCAAATATAAAGTGTATCTGAATTCTACCGACGAATTTATAGGGCAGATTCTAAAAATAGATTAAAACGTGTATTGGCGAATATATGTTCGCGAAAGCTTGGTTTTAGATATAGTCTTCAGAAGATGACAACGATAAAAGAAAACTAAATTAAAGAAAGCTTGAAATAATGCAGCAATATTCGAGCATATACGCGCGTTTTTACCTCACGGATGTCAATTGTGTATTTATAAGAGAGGCAGACATTTTAAACAATTTTTCTAACAGTATGTGTCTAGTTGCTTATTTGCGAAACACGATTTAATGAATAAAACAAATTGTTTTAAACTGAAATCCCGGCAGCTACATCGCAGAAACTAAATGTTTGAAGACATATATTTATTTTTTACTTACTTCCTTATGTAGAATCTATCCTGTGGGTTTGTCGGTGGAACTCAGATGCACCCTGTATTTAGAGGATTGAAATGCGAAAATACAATTTTCAAAATATTTGCGTCCACTATCTTGGAGTATTCCGCCTCCATTGAGGATCGATTATATTTTCAATAGTCTACTGACAAATATCAATTTCATGAATTTTGCGGATCGCCAGGTCGCAAGGACGCCTTTACACCCGGCGACCGATTGATTCATTTACACATTTTATACACATAAATATTACACATGTGAAAGATTATACAATGCAAAATCTTGCACTCGCTAATTTGTACAAAAACACCGATGATGAGATTATTCCCTTTTTCCCGCCTTCGAACTGTCTGAGCGCCGCGCGAACGACCGATCCGATGTATGTAATACAAAAATAACACCCGAACGCGCGAAGAGATGCAACGCGTGCCTTTCTCTCCCTGACGAGTTCCTTTTCAGCTTTTTGGCGAGCCAAAACTAAAGCTACAAAAGTGAGATCTGACAGATTTCCAAGTTAGGCCAAGAACGTGTATGCGTTCGCTTTAAACTTCGGGAATCACATTGACACGTTTCGCTTCGGTCGATCGTAAAAGGAAGTTGAGATTGTGCACGCAGGAAGATTTCGATGAGCAATGAGGCGCGCGGACACACGCGGGTTCCTTACTATTTTCTGGGGCCGATGGCCATCGGGGGCGAAATCTCCGCAAGTGAGTGGAGAACCGTCGGGTCACCGTCGTATAATTCACACGACCTAGACGCGATCTTCCTCCTCCAGCAATCGTATCACCTCTGAAACAACGACATTCCCTTGCAATCGGAGAAAAGAGAGATAAAGTTTACGAGTTCGCGTGCTTCGGGGGAACGAGGCCGACGGAGGGATTTCGTTTGTGCACGTGTCGAAACGGCGGAAACGCAGGTCGCGAAGGGCGCGAAATTCGAGGAGAAACGTCGCTGTAAGCGGCGCTTGAAGCCTGCGTGAAATCCAATTGTCCATTGCATCGCGTAATACAATCCGCCTGAGTGTCGAGCCTCGAGGAGTGTTATCGAGTGTGATGTCCGAACCGACTCGGCGTTTGAACCTCAAAACCGTCGAGGATTACCGTTGGATTTTATCGGCCAATGCGGGTTCTACGATATTGCTCACGGTAGATAGACCGATATTCATTCGACCTGCGTCTGCGTTTGGCATGCCAATATTAGGTTTCCACAATAAGTAAGCTCCAAAACGCTTGAGAAACGGTGGGGAGGAGGGGGAGGAGAGAGGGAGCTATTATTAGTTCCAATACTTCGGAGGAACAGCCAATGTATATATACTTAACGCGAACCAGCATCATGAAAGTTACATTACGCGCGAGAACTGCGCTGCGGCAAATGCGCCGGCGGCTCACTACCATTGACTACGTCGGCGCTTTAATGGAGTTGTTGTTGTTAACTGGATTAAACTGCGAAAGCGTCGGCTTAAATTTCAGCGCGTTTCGTGCGCGTTTCGTTTGTGTATTTTTCCCGATGCCCGATATCCGGTTGATGTTAATTCTCAGGCGCGCCAATAGTGCCCGGTTTCGTAAATTAGCGCGATAAAACGACGGAATCTTATGAGAATGGGAATTATAACAGCGCATAATGTCATGGTAATTCGATGCAATCTCGGCCCCGAGTAATATCCACAGACTCCTATGTATTATCAGACCGCTAATTCCTTTATATTTATGTATCAAAAAATGGATCTCGAGAGATACACGGAAAGAAGAACAGTTCTTGTACGGAAAAAATCCGTATTTTCAACGTGTATGTGCTGAAATAAGATTATGAAGCGTTGAATAAAGATAAATGAAATTGGTTTACACAAAAAAAAATTGCATGTAGTTTTACCAAAAATATAATATTCCCGTTATTCAAGAATAATTTCCTCAAGAATAATTTCCTCAAGAGTGGAAAATATTAGGCGGAAGAGAATGATATCTTCAAGTCAAGAATTACAATTTCTTCAATTTGAAATTATATTATCTTTATTGGAATATATCTTTGGAAAAAGAGGATAATAAATTATTGAGAGTTTTTATAGCA
The DNA here is from genome assembly GCF_001313825.1 of Dinoponera quadriceps. Classification (NCBI taxonomy): domain Eukaryota; kingdom Metazoa; phylum Arthropoda; class Insecta; order Hymenoptera; family Formicidae; genus Dinoponera; species Dinoponera quadriceps. The sequence goes on from NW_014560506.1 coordinate 185,765, forward strand.
ACAAATTCTTTGTCTAATTTTAAAACTGACGGCAAACTGAGATATAAGAAGACGAAAGAGAGTATATCAGAGAACTGGATGGCTCAGTAAAAGAAGGTGCCCGGCAAATGAAAAGTTTCGATCCAACAACTCCGGCTTTCGAATTTTCTCTCTGACTTTTATAAGAACCAGGTTTTATATTTAAGATCATTTTAAGTTTATCTTCAGATGCCGGGTCACTTCATCGGCTGCAAAATGTCTGAGGATGAACTTAAACTAAGACGGTCTTAAATATAAGACTTAAATTTTGAAGTGAAAATGTTCATACTGTTGGAAGAAAATTAACGTTAATTTGATTCAAACATAGTGTTAATAAAAAGTCAAAATAACGCGTGCGTAGTTTAAAAGAGGAGTGACAGTTGAAATGTAGTTTCGCTTACGACCAATCAGACGCGAATATCATACTACTTATACGTATAGACATGATTCCATGCATATTTCCCAGATATGTGTTTCGTAGGAGTTGGCGGTCCAGTAATATATAGAAGTTCGTGGCAATGTTTCACGGTATTACGGTAACGCGTGACAGAACTTTGAACGTTATAATTTAATGTTGCCGTGCCGGATGTTGAACGCGTTGATAATAATAAACGGTCAACAGTTGACTAAAAGTTACCTGATCTGGCGGCAATGGACGCTCTACCCAGGTACACGGTTGAGTCATTTCCGCTTAATCCGCTGTTATTGCTAGCCTGCACGGCGTTTCCGGTGGTCGCCAGTGCGATGTCCCTGTGTCTGCAACCTACCCTGAAATAAAACGCGCTCCTGTTTACGCGACTATGTATTGTTCTCGCCAGTTGTCAACCCGTTACCGATTTTTCTCTTGAACATCGAGGTAAAGAGAGAGAGAGAGAGAGAGAGAGAGAGAAAAGGAAAGATATTACATTGCACAGAATTAAAATAAGCAGTTTTCATTTAAAGTATCCGGAAAAGTTTCACGGTGTTTGTTAACGGTGTACCAAGGTGTACCAACGGTGACGCAAATATCCGTATGTTCACTAATTTTCCACAGTTTGCATTTGAAGACACAGAGTAAACCGTGCTTTGCGATCCTTAACGAGCTCGTCTTTAACGAGCGTGTTAACAACTCCCGACGAGAACGGCTATTACACCCTTAATTATACCCTTTCTAAAAGCGGCGGCCACGGCAGCTCGAGGGTTCTTCCGCGAATCTTCCGCGAAATTAATCCCGTCGGCCCAACGGCATAATTCGCAAAGTAGAGAGAGAGAGAGAGAGAGAGAGAGAGAAACATCGCGACTCCTTTAAATCTTCGTGCCGGTAAGACGAAAAAACAAAGTAGCGACGGAAACTATAAGCGTGGCGACATCGTCCACCGGATTACCTCCAACAGCGGTGGCAGCTGAAGAGCTCGAGGAACGCCTGACGAAATTTTCGGTTCATGAAGCAATACGTGATGGGATTGCAGCAACTGGAAACATAGGCCAACAGCTGCACCAGGCTGATGCCGGTGCTGCCGACGACGGTGTACACCAGGTCGGGCGCGAAAATGTACCACGTATTGATTATGTGCAACGGCGCCCAGCATACGAAAAATTCCAAGACTATCACGAAGAGCATGCGGATCACCTGCAACATCACGGGCGGGCGCGTTCGAGATGCAACAAGTACGGGTACAGCTCAGTACTGTCAATATAAGCCGGGGATTAGTCGCTGTGTCCAGATGCTTCTATCTGATACTTAAATTCGGTCGAACTTCCCTGACCTTAATAGTATTTGACCTGAGACTAGCGCTTGAGTATCCTGAAGTAAGTCAACGACGCCTGATCTAGATAACATCTGACTACATTGGGCTAATTGACTACATTAAGCTAACGTTTGCCCATGTATTCTGGTAATTTCATTTAGGTAGCGTCCGAGTACTCGGATGCCCTGAAATTTCATAATTTAATATTTCTTGATTTCTATCTGAATTCTTATCAGGATAACTTAATGGGTACCCGATCTGGATGACATCACCTGTATGAGGGATAACACCTGGATATTTCGATATCTTAATGGTATTTAAATGATATCACCAATTATCTGAATATCAACACTACTGATACCGTCCCGACACGATGTTTTCATGCAGAATTAATAAGAGGCGAGCCCTTTGCAGCGCGCACGTCCCAATAACACAAACGCCATTAGCTCCTACTAGCAACGGATTTGTTATTCTGCGCACGCGACGTGCAAAATTAGATCGTGTACAAATGCGCGATATAACCGGGGAAAATGTCGCGATTTCTACGCTCCCTCTGTGCATTTGTCCCTGTGTATTTGTAAAATACACTAATATAAGATTCCTCGGAACTGAGCCGGCGCTGCCGAGTGGATAATAGAGTTAATACAGCCGTGCGCCGCGGTGCCGATAACTATCTCGACCTGGCGTGCGCACCGCAACAACACGTTTCTTCTATACTCGCTCCAGATTCCATGATTTCCTAGAAACGGGGGACTCGGGTGTGCACGCCGTGTGCAAACCCGCTGTGCATACATTTTGCGCCATGCAAGGCCGCGCGGATAATTTCCCATTAAATTTACGGAGCGTAAATCGCTCGCCCCCAGCCGGCCCGATTAATTGGACGCCCGAGCGTACCTTCTTCTTCGCCTCGATGCTCTTTCCCATGTAATTGCTACGTATCATGTGTTGTCTGCTGAGCGGGCAAATCGAATCCTGTTGATCCTCGTTAGCGGTGTCCTTCCCGTCCCGCACCAAGCATTCGCTTCCGTTCGCCCGTATCTGGATCCTGGATCGCTGGGGCAAATCTGTACCGTGACACTTGCCGGCAAGCACCCTGGAGACCACCGTCCGTTGTAACCGCACCTTTTTTGGGGTGAGAAGCGCGATGCCTCGGTTAACCGTTTCACGTGCCCCCTGAATGTTCTCAAGACAGCGGACGGTTTAATCCGCCGGCCTGATCCCTCAAATTTATCTAACGCCCGACCGTTCTATTGGATCTTGAAATCTCAATTGGCCGAAGGAAATTAGCGACGGAACCGGTCGCTCCCTCGAGTTACAGGCGCCGAGTGCGGTGCGCGCGAGCTTGTATCGAGCGGTGATGAATAATTTACCGACGGTATCAGTATTTCCCGATTAATCGTAACAATATTATTCAATTCGATACGCGTCCATACGACGTGTCGTTTTCCGTCGAGCCCCCATTTTAATTCGATATTTCGGTACTCTAATTGGACATCCAGATGTTTCAATCGGGTATTTTGCAGCGCGATATCGCGTCTGTAATTAATTAAAAATTAACAATCCGAATCATAAATACGATTTTTCTCTCCCCCCCCCCCCCCCCCNACGCCTCGCCTAAAACAGGATTCGTTAATCCGGACTTGCGTCCCAAGGCGAGACTTTGTCGAGGCTACGACGTTTTTCTCACCCTAGACGGTACACCTGGAGGCGCGCCTTGGAAGTGTCCCGAGGAGGACGAGAAGCCTCGCCGCAATCTGGAAGTTGACCCGCAAGCACCGAACACCATCGTTGAGCTTGCGCCGCGATCGCTCGTGTTGTTATAAGCCGAGCCCCGTATCGGCGTGGCGGATCTCGTTCTCTCCACTGTAATTCGGAACGTTTGCAATATCTTCGATCTGAATACGGGCTGCCTGAAAATGAATCCTTCGAAAATTCCGTATTAGCTACTATTAAAGAGAAGAAAGAAGACTCAACATTCATCTCTTTTTCCTCCTCTCTCTCCTGCGTGTCGATGCATTAGTTCGCAGTCTTGCCCCGAGAGTTTTCCCGTTAATACACTTCTTGTTAACTTTTCACCGGCTACGTTTCATTGAAGACCCGCGAAGATAAGCGAGGTCGACGGCGCGGTGGTAACTTTGGGAGATGCTTTTCCGGAGCATTCTATCGCGAGACCGAGAACATGGCGGGGGATTCGACTCGAAAATTGCTACTGTCACATCCCTGTGCGACCGATACCGGCGACACTTCACTTACGTCTTCTGGTACACGTCGATGACTGCCGTAACTCGCGCTTGAGGCCGCGCCAAAGTTTCACCGCTATCAGGGAGTAAGCCAGGCTCATAAACAGCAGGGGCACCAGCAGCAGCGTGCCGTCCAGAAAAAGATTGAACGCCCTTTCGGAGCCGACGCTCGGCCACTCCTCGCGACACTTGTGCCTACCTGAAATCGTCAAGCAGCGTGAAAACTTGTCCCTCTTCCCTCCCCTCTTTTTCCCTCCCGAGCGTTTAACCGTAAAAGTTAAACTGTACGGCCGGCGCGGCAGGAGGGAGGAGGGATCGTATTTCCGTAGGGATTTCCACTCTATATTTACACCTACCGGAAACACGGTTGAAATAGGAGAGCAATTCAACGCCGCGTTTATTCACCGCGGGAGATCTAGGTGTGTGGCCGTTAATTAGAGATTTATTCGCTCACCCTCCACTCGCGGATCGGCTCTCTTTCTCGTTAATGAATGGGAATACCGTGGATTCCGCCTCTCGTTAACTGTCGAACTCGAGATCGGCGCTCAATCGGCGGTCTATCGGTGTCGAATAGCCCGCATGATCACGGATCCCGGTAATCGTACACTGCATTACGTGTTCTACCGGTCGGATCGGACGCCGGAGAAATTATTGATCGTGGCGACTATTGACCGTGGCGAGAGAACATGACTCGTCCAATTTAATCACTCGTGATCTCAAGGCAACGTTTTGTGACGATACACTTAATACAAGGTCCCGCAATGAAAGAGCAAGTGACGTCTAATATCGTGCGAATTTTCTCGGCCGACATACGTAACACGCGAGGAAACCTCGTTCTGGAATCGATAGTTGTTAATGGACGGCTTATTATCTCGCCCTGCTTATGTCGCAATGAAATTTCGGTAGCGTCAGGCAGCGCTTCCCGTTCCTTGGCTGAGAAGCTTCAGGCGATATGCGACGAAACTTCGCGACACAAAGGGCTCCTTTTATAGATACGCATTATCGAAGAATATTCAATATGCTGGAACTCGGACACATTATGTATATGCATAAGCTACCTACGTCGTTGAATGAATTTCCGGGAGAGTGGGTGAGACCGGACGTTAACGGTATCGAATTGAGATGAAAATGTCAAAGCAGAAAATCTGGGTCCCGATTGGCGCGATTGTAACTAATAATATATAACGCAAATGTCATACGGCGCTACTATATACATCACTATATGCGCTCTGTGTGCAAACCTGACCTTTAAATACTGGATTATTTTCGGTGATCGTTTATCGTCGATTCGTTTATCAGCTGATAATAAGTCGGACGAACCAATGAAATTTTACGTGAAATTTTACGTCTGCCAGTCAAAGCTCGCACGACCGTGAGATTATTCCTTTCTATTCGCGAGCCGAAATCTCGATGCTACTTCGATGCTCCTAAGAACAGTTCGCGTTTATATAGATAGCCTATAGACCAATAAAAAAACCTACTTTCACGATATCACACTTGTTAACTTCTCTCTTGAACTTTCAATTTTACAGATTTAATTTTAACGCTACTTTGAAGCTATGGATCCTCTTAATATTTTCAATATTAAATTCACACTTAATACTCAAAACAACGTATTTTGACGCTAAAACAGTGAAAACGGAAATTTAAGACATCTTGTGACATGATCAGAAATTTCAGACGTCGTTTGATATGGTTAAATTCAACATGACTGAAAGATTTCTGCTCCTACTTTGACCAGGTCAAAGTTTTTGACAAATTTTAATACGGTCAAAATAGGAGTAAATAATATCGTGAAAATCGAGCCCGTTTTGCTACCTTCTCCTACTGTTTGTACAGAATTAGAAGTTTAGCGTAAGGCGAAAATTTCGATTCGGGTTTGCCTGCGTGAACGGAAGCGACATGCGATAGCGGCGCGCGCTTACCTCCTTGTAGGTTTTTCAATCGGGACATGACGAGGATCGGTACGTTCCACGTGAAACTCAGAATCCACACGATAGCGATCATTTTGTAAGCGTGGAATCGTGTCTGCCATCGTCTCGACTTCAACGGTCGGCAAATGGCGAAGTAGCGCTCGATCGAAATAGCGACCAGCGTCCAGACGTCCACCGACACCGACACGGCTGAAAAAGCATATCGTACATTTAAATCGTCCCGGATCGCGCTGACTCATCGACCGTTCTTATTTTCAACATTACACACACACATACACACGTATATCCGTATATATGCATGTGAAAATACGCCGATTCTTACGAATTCTGTTTTCTAATCGGCATTTACAATGTCCCATCGGTAATCTGTCGGCGTAGCGCGATAAGAAATTCAATACGCAGCATACGATATCGACAGCATGATCGGTTCGCAATTTGCGCCCCGCAGCCGTCTATCGTCCGGCTCGGAAAAATTCAATGATAGAATCGATTTAACTATCCTCTATCTATTTAATTGCCCGGCGAAAGGGGGATGAGGGATGGGTATATTTTCGAATTTCGATGGATGTAGGCCAACGATGAATCAGCAACAAAGGCACGTTCGCTTGTTAAAGAGAAATATCAGTCGCGCTTTGTCGACAATAGAAAAGTATCCGACATTCAATAACAGGAGGCGAAAGGCCGCAGCCAACTACTACCCGCACCGACGGTGTCCATTGCGAAAAGAAAGAGAGAAAAAAAGGAAGGAAAGGACGAACGCACGTGACGTGCACTCTCCCGCGAAGAATCGTTTTCACGCCAGCGTCGTTTCCTTCCTTGTCGCTTATCAGCTGTGCCGAGGCCACTGGCGGAGGAGTTTTCGACTGGAAAGTGTCGCCAAACAATATCCTCGCCCCTTACGTCTTAAAATGCACAGGGAGGAGGTCTCTCTATGACGAACGTTCTCTCCTTCTCTCGACGCGCCCTCGGACACGATTACGAAATTCTTCCGCGACCCGAGCGCGACCCACTTGCGTATTATTCGGCGTCAAGGCTGTTAACGGCAAATTCTCGCATTTAGAACGGCATTATGAGATCTCATCGAATCTCACTACGGTGGGAAAAGGCGTGATTTCGTGTATCGGTGCGCGAATACGAAGAAGAACGCGCGGAACTGCTACGCAGCGTAAAGACTCGGAGGACAAATTTATGAGAATGAGCGGGCGCGTCGAGCTAATAAATTAAATTTAAATCTCATTTGCGTGGATGCGCATAATGTAACGCGTCGTAAATAACTTCAATTGCATTTAAGAGCGCACGCGGCGGCGACAGCTTACACAGAGGCGAATTATATCTTGTTTGTTGGTGCAGATTTTCCGTTCGACCGACGGAGCTTCCGTGCAATTAAAATGTGCATACGCTCTGATTAATTATGCCTCGTAAACGGAATTATCTCCCGCGATTTGTATTGTCGTTACGTTCGTCCTTAATTACGTCTCGCTCGAAATGTCGTGGGGAATACCGTCGTCTACGTCGTACTCCACGGAGCGAATCCATCGAGCACGGCGCGATGCGACGTGACTCTAACGACAAACTTGATTTTCGCAACGTGAAATCGAATAAAGAGAGAGAGAGAGAGAGAGGGAGAGAGACAGTTAGGAGGCAGTAAGGTTTACGGTGGTTTCTAAAGAAAAAGGAAAAGGAGAAACACAGATAAGCGGCGACGCGGCGGCCGCGTGAGCTAATTCGCTTTAATTACAAAAAGTTAATTATGCGCTTTCGCGGCGGAAAGACAGATGGTGCAAGGAATTGGCCGGGAGAATAATTCGCGCGGAGCTGCGACAGTTGAAGTGAACTAAGTTAAGGGCCGGCGCAAACAAAACTCGCGGCAAATTATCCGTCTTATTAAGCGGAGAGGAGGTTCTTTTCTTAGTTTACACAATATCAAAGAGATATTACGTGATGTTAAGCTCGTCTTAACGAGGCAAATTCCCTAATGGATCATCAAGCTTGAACGTAGAGGCAATTAAAGTAGCCGAGATCTCGGCATCGAGATGGAGCTTTCCCTGAAGAGAAATTTGCATAAAAAAGTGCGGATTTCGTGTTGCTCACGCGTATCAATCGGCTTGATGAATGCGCGAATTAATATTGCGCGGCACGGAGCCCGCTCATTAAGTGGAAATAATTCACGAACGATATGGATATTTCTCACGAACGACTATTCCGCGCGAGCGTAAACTGTACCCGTCGCGTTAAAGCCACGGTTTTAATACCGAGGCGCAACCGCGCGCGAATATGGGCCGCCCCCGGCCGAAACGGAACCGGCCACGCATAATCCGGGCGACAATGGGCGAAAAAGGAAAAGGGGAGAAAAGAAGAGGAAAAAAGCGATTACATCCCGCGCCTACGGGCGCGACAATAAAAACGTCTCGCGAGGAGGGGAAATCCACGGTGCGGCGCGGAAAGACGTATCGCGCTCGCGCACGATTTCAATTTCAAAACAGGATTCGCGCGCCGGAAAGAAAATTATGCCACATACATATACATACTCTGTAGGCGGTGTATCATTCCCGAAGAAGATAGACGAGCCCGGCGTGCTCACTCCCCGGGAGCAAGAGGACGTAGATTCGCAGAAATAAAATATCTTAATAAAGCGACGATCCTCTCTCTCAGTCCTTTTATCTTTTCCGCGTGTCCGAAACGTATCCCCGAGGAATTATGAGACGAGTTTTACGGCACGACGCTTTTCGCATCGCATAATTTTATAAATGTACAGTGTACGGTGAAATTCAGATTCGCGAGAGATGCGAGGAGCGGAGGGTTCGATAGAATATTTTAGCTAGATATTCCTAGGGCTAAACAGAGAAGCGTCACTGGGCTCGATATATCGAAGGTCGCCATCTTACTTGTATGGATACTCAAAATTTCCAGCGGGCTTCCAGCGGTACTTGCATGTATGGAGAAAATATTGTAGTAAAAATAACTACAAAAGCTTGCCATGTTGGATTATACCGAAATTATTGACTAAAGTATTATGCGTGTGTTGTGTGTAGTCTTTAATGATGTAAGTATATATCATTAAAGATTTAAAGCACACATCGTAATTTCAGTCATAATTTCGGTATGGTCCGGCATTACAGAATTTTGTGATAATTTCTATCACAATATTTTCTTCGTGTATTATTCGAAGCGGATGATGAGCAGGAAGGAAGATAAATGAGACGTCAAGAGATCGACTTCTGTAATTAGTCTGAATAGAAATATTCTTCCTATAATCTGTATAATCCGGCACGTCGAGAGGAAAGGGGTTTTATTTAGCCATGACATACTAAAATCGCATAACAAGAATATTATAATTCTCCGGTACGGTGAGTTCCGAAACGGTTCGGAATTTGTTTTCAATGCATCTCAGAACGCAAAATAGTGGTTCAATGTGAGAGAATTCACTTACGAAAATAAATTCTCTTATCGGACTATCGCTTGTATTTCAAACCACATGAAAAAAATCTTCAACCTTACATATTTCATTATATATGCCTTATCACTTCTTAGATCAAGAGTTCATTATTTTTAGCCTTACACGTATACGCGTTAAATTGAAAATCGCAAAATCTAATTGTACCAGTCGAGTTATAATGATTCTAGTAATAATACTTTCGACCTCTTATACATATATATGCAAGGCTAAAAATCGTGCAATTTTCGTTCTAGAGAATGCAAAGCATACGTGACGCAGTGTGTACAGTGTGTTGCGTCAAAATACAAGTTCACAGGAGGACGGACACGGACTCTACGCGGTATGTTCATTTGTAAAATGGTTTGCACTCGGTTTTCCACTAAAAACCGTGATAAAGCGTGCGTAAATCGTTTTCTAATCATGCGTACCGTCAATCCCACGATGATTCCGTCTTCAAACGCGAGTGTCCGCCAGCGAAGCGAATAGGCAACCCGTCGTATCGACCTGTATGTTCAAAGAACGTAACTCTGCGTATCATATGCTCTTATCCATATAGCACAAATGTTGATCGAAAAGATGTTCGAATATCTCTGAGACGTCTCAGGTACGTCTTGTGAACATTTGTACTGGGGTAGTCATGGTCGTTGAGCAAAATAGTACCAAAATAGATCCATATAATTCAGATAGCCCTCATCAAACTGATTCTTCGATGACTTTAATATCTTTAATAAATAACTTCAATCACGTTTCTCCACTTTTATATCTGGAACTCTAATATCGTCTCATCGATAAACAGTGAAGCGCCTCGTTGGTAATACGTAACGTAATGCGACACCGCACCGTTTCAAAATAGACCTTCCTCCCACCCGAGCCATTTAATATTTGTAATTTCCTGGCCCTTGTTCTCCAACTTGTCTCCGATATCGACGTATCGGAAGCGTAGGATACACGTCGATATCGCCGGTGTCGAGACCGAAACCGGTGCATCTGCCCTAGATGCCAACTCGGAAGTGCCGTAAAAGCTCTCTCGCGCGGTGGCACGCACGGTCGTTCTGCTTTTTTACGCGGCAGACATTCGACGAGCGCGATCTCTCGCATTGCGGGATCGAACGATCATCAGCTGTATTTGAATTCCGCGGATGCAACGCGACGAGACTGTTACGCACGCACAACCGGGATTCATAACGCATAACCCGCCTGGAATTTCATCCCTTGGGATGAAGATCTCCGGACGAGCAAAATTCGACTTCGAGTTGGTCGCCGCGCTAACATTGTTCTCCCTCTCTCGCGCGATTACTCCGCGATACCAAATTGCTAAGCTCCGATGGAAGTTGCACACGTGGTGCCGATGCTCGAGATAAAGCACGTTCCAATAGACACACCGTGTGTTTCGCCGAGGAACGAGCTAATGGGTCCGTGCCGCGCGCAAAAGTATCAGCGATAAGACGCAAGAAGTGAACAAACTGACCAACCACAGTCGATTGTTCTCCTTACTACTTACCCCGAGAATAACCGATTATGATTAGATCAATTTGACGGAATATTATTGGCGACATTTTATATGTCGATAAAATTTACAGACAAGTTGCGTCAATTTTATCCGCAGTAACCATTTTGTAACTTAGGCAATGCGAGATATACGTGCAGCTGAAGCATAGCAGTGGTAAATGTGGTACGTGAGATAGGTGATTCAAGATCCCGACTTCCCGGGTCTTGTCAGTGGGTAAGCACGTTCTTCGAACATGAATAATTAATTGAATCGACTAAACGACACACAGTGTACAACAATTTATCGTGAAATAACGTCGGGCAAAGGTTCTACCGCTTACATTTCCCTGTGTGTACCGCGACTTGAGGGCGCGATTCATGACGTCAGCGCGGATATTTTCGCGCCAGGAGAGAGCGAAAGATAAAACGCAAGAGCGCAACTTGAAACTTTTGACGAACGTGCTTCTCACGTGTAGCCGTTCGGGAATATCATCGTTACACCAGCGTACGTTTGCCCGCGTGTATACGCTCGATGTAATTTGCCGGCTCGCTCCGCGAATATATATCACACCTGACGCTTACAAGTCCGTCGGGTATCGCGTTGCTAATAGATTGATCGTCATATCAGAGATCGGCCTAATGGTCAGTATGTTTATTGCGCGTATATACGCGCGACACGGTGGGAAGGGTTGGAGGAAAGGGAAAGGGAGGATTTAAATCATGCGTAGGCGGCGAAGACGAAATGTTCGTGTAAACATCCAGCGGTTTCGCCGGGGAATATTATGCGGAAATTTATGGCCGTAATTCAATTTGCGCCAACTGTAGCGCACCGTGTCGCTACCCACCATTCAGAAATATTGTCGCAATATTCGCCTCGTTCGCGGAATAACAGACACCGCGGATACTTTCGAGAATGTTCTCCCAGCAGTGTACTAGCTTGCGGCCCGCTCCAAACGGCATTATCTTCTTCTCCTCTGGAATAGGAGATCCTTAAAATTGCGCGTAACAGCTGCGATTCCTGCGAGGACCTTCGAATGCACGTTGTGCGCAAAACCGTTGTGTGCGACTTGCCAAAGCCGCGCGTACGTATGTACACGGCGGAGCACTGCTCTCCGTATCTCCGACGGAAATTCGATACCGACGGGGATTTATGTTCGCGAGAACATCGAAAAACATGGAATTCTAAATAGCCGATATGCCGACGTCCGTGACAACGGAGACGCGACGGCGGGATGCTTAATTTCGCGTGGGCGAAACAAGAGCTTTCTGCGGTACGCGCGATCGCGGGATTTCTCGCGTTTTCGCTCATTCGTCCATTCGTGATATTCATCACTTCCTTTCACGAGTGGCCGAGCTTCTTCGCAAAAGACAGGAGGATAAAGAGATGCAATTTGTCCGGCTGAAAATCCTCCGGACGAAGTCTGAGCGGAGAGATTAGATAGACGAGCGTATTTTATCGCAAATAAAAGCGCCGGTCGCGTTCCGTCGCGTAGTCATTCGGACTGGTTTGACTTTGCAATTGAATCCGCGCGTTTCGGACGAGACTCCCGAGGACGCGAAACGTGAAAATTGCGCTTTAAACCCGAATTCTCGATATTGTCCAATGCCCCTTTCTTGCTCACCTCGATCAAAGCGGTCGGAAGAAAAATCGGGGCTGCGGCGAATTACGAATTCTCCCTTTCCTGCTAAGCCGACGCGTGCGCGGTCACTTTCGCAAATTAAACCGGACGTCACGCGCGCGAATCAAATTGAAATGTGTAAGATTTTATCCGCGACGTTGCGCATTCAATTTTCATCCGGCGATTGCGACATAGCTGTCGACCGAATCGACGCTGCAGATTGAAATCAACCACGTGCAATTCGCACAGCGGTGTCGCATATTAGTTAGTACGAACGGGGATACGAACGTTTGGATTCACAGGACCGTCGTTCATTTTACGCGCATCTCCCTTGCTACCCGCTCGGTTTCTCATTTCGTGCCTTCCGCTCGTTTTTATTTTTCCTTTCGTTTACCTTCCCTTCTCTTTCCTTCCATTTATTTCCATGCGAAATCTATCCAGTGCACTAGTACCGTCCGTAAGAAAGGCACTTTACACGTAACGCACGACTATGCGAAACGAGAAATGCAATACGGCTGCATAATTACATTCTTCTCGGTGGAACGAAGGATAAAATAAAAGTCATTTCTTTCCACACGGGAATTCTCACGGCAAAGAAATAACGCCGCTAAGCTTCGGGCGCCTGAGCTTTCGCTCTCACGGAAATGCATATAATTACACGTCGTCATTACATCTATGCTAATATTTGCGCAAAATGAAATAATGAGTCCTCCCGCATTGTGAAGTAAACATCGACTCTGTTTCTCATCGTTTGATATTAATTATTTGGCCACCGGGAAATCGCTCGACGAAAAGCAACCCCGCGGCCACCGCTACGTTGCGCATTTGGTGTATTCAGTCACTGAAATGTGCACATTCGGAAGAGGCACTGCCGTATAACGTCGGTGGACGGAAAACACGCCTGAGACAGATGAATGTTTCGAATTACCTCTTATTTGTACCTGTATCTATCTCTTTCCGAAGAGACCGATACGATGTGCGTACGGAAAAAAAGGATTCCCTAAAATTGGCCTCTCTGTCAGCTTCACTTTTTTAGGCCCGGCGCTTTTTCCAGCACGGATACACTTCAGTGCATTCCAGTAGACCATTAAAAAACCATTCATTCAGAAGATCATTAATGGATATCCATTAATATATGGATAATTCATGATGGAATTAGAACATTAACGCTATCCTATTATTTAGGTATGGTGACATTGAAAATTTCCCATTAGGCGCGTTAATTTTTTAATATTTGTGCATCGTGATTGCTGCTTCGAAGAATCGTTGTCGATTCATAAAATTATTAACAATTATGATACACAAATAACGCTCCTGATTGGAAATGTTTGTTTCCCGATTGGAAATACCGCTGTGCCTAGGGAATGAGGAACATTAATGGAGTCTTCTGTATTACTCAGTGAGCTTTTGCATCCTTGGCATATTTTTTTACATTTAAAAATATATTCCAACTAGACGCAAGAGCTCACTCAGCGCTCAGTGACTCAGCTGTGGTATTGAATCCGCGAATTTAGCGACGCTACATTTACTCGTAATAAATTTCACGCTTAATCGCGTATAAAGCCGAACGTGCTCTCCAATCTCTCTTCCGGCTTGTCGGCTGGTTAAAGATTATATAAAATGTATAGAAGCTTCTCTTACAAGTTGCATGTTTATTTTGTCGATATTGCTTTTTCATACCGATGCAGGGGATTATTGTATTTCAAAACTCCGATTGAATGTTCCTTACATTCCTCGAACTTCTCGGTAAGGAAGTTTTGAAGCATTCTTCATGTTGAAACAGAATGTGCTCTCTCGGTGGCTCCTTTATCTATCGTTATAAAGCCGCAGAGAAATTCTCCGAGCGAATATCGTATCCTTGGCGATGCGAATTACACTCTCGAGAAGTTCCGTCGAACTCGAAGGAAGGCGTTCAGTTTCCTAACTACTCCAATCGTGCTCGATCACGTATCCATTGTAACCTCTGTACGTAGGGTTCTTGAATGGGAAACTAAGCCTGTTATTTGCGAGTAAAGCAAAGAAACGTCGAGTTGTCTTGGGACTTTTATCCCGGATATCGGACGGATACACCGGTAATTTTTCGACTTCATCGGCGAGATCTGTCAATATCCGAATTATTTCAGGGTCTATACAACGCATAATTTTTAACATCTCATCGTTCAAAAGTGCTTTATATCAAGGCATATTCGGGTTAATTCAAAACCTTGCTTTTAAATGAAGAAGATTAGGGAAACGCCTACGCGGGAAAACGTCTTAATGAGAGTTTATGTTCAGTTCATAAAAGCTGAATACCAGCGCGGAGGAATTGGATGTTGCTCACTCAGTAAATCCCTTTGAGGATTTCGGTAAAAGAAATGGCGACGACTAGCAGGCTACTGCGTGCTCGTATTTATAGTCCTTTTACAGCATTAATTTATTAATGGATAGCCATTTCGAGTGCACCTTTTCCCTCTTTTAAACGCTCAGAAGAGCCGAATACCGCGGGAAATGTATCGCGGCTGCTGTTTTAGTGCGGCGGAACTTCTGTATCGGCCGCCTTTGATAAATAATTCTGCGAGATATAATTAGATAAGGTCCACTTCTTACAGGGGACTTTCAGCTTTCACTTTAGTGGATTGTCGTAGTGAAAGGGTCGTGAAAAGTCGTCAGCGTGACTTTCAACAATTATTTTCATCAACCTGAGTAATCCGCTTAATAAATTTCCGACTCGCAAAACACCTTAACTGATAGACGATGAATGTAAACTGTCGTGATTTCCCGGACGTTGTCTGTATCCCATTCGAACCCGCGAGAACTCCTCTGATTATTGCTATAACACGCGACAGTAAAACCAAATTGAACATTTGTTTCCGATAACATCCAAATTTTCTGCATCGGAGCGCAATGTAAGGCGATGCTCACCTTGAAAATATGGTATCAGCTTGCACATTGTGAGACCGAAGATGAAGTTCTTGAGGATCTGGCCCAGAAGAGTGAAAGGCATGCAGAAGACGCCCAGTAAAAGATCCGAGATAGCCTGAAATCAACATCAGCAGTCCTCTCATTAATCACATTATAAACTAATAATAAGAAACTTTTCTAAATGAAAGAGCATAAAATTTGTTAAAAATGTACGTAACGCATATACGTACGTTTCATGTTATTTTTAAGATGTTTTAAGATGTCAAATTAAACAATTTGACATTCTAATTTGTTATTATCTGTGTGCATGTGATGGCCTTAATACTTCATATAAAATTCTCCTTCAAATATTTTCTGTATATATTTTGTTTGGTTTAATTCTGATTCTATAAAGAAAGGAAGAATAAAACCATAAATATTGGTTTAATAAAACAAAATTTTGACAAAAGTTATCAAATATTAAATATAATTTTAATAGATACACGAAAACACAATATTTCTTTCTACGATATTATAGACCAATATATTACGTAATAAAAAGGATTTCAAAACCGGGAGGTGCCGGGAATAATAACAATTATTAAAATGTTTTAAAAATTGTAATATAAAAATCTCACATCGAGTTCAAACAATATAATATTCGTTATAAAAATATAATAAAATGATTTATGTATATATTTCATTAAAATACCTGAAGATATTGTTTTCATGCCGTAATGTAATAACTTTGGAAATTTCCAATTTTCAGTTATATTGCAATATAAAATGGCAATATGTTTCACGCATGTACAGATGGTTCTTTTGTATGTTAAGCTTTGACGGATAATAGCAATGACAGCGTCAATCAAGATGACAAATATGTATCAGAAACGTACACATTAATGAGTTTTCTGTTATATGTATACGACATGCTTCATTTGAGATTCCGATTTTTTTATTTTTTGCCAGGTTTGGTGGTTTTGGCCCCATTGTGCATCATACAAGTAAACGGCTTCATCGGTTCTTTTATTCGTGCACTCTCAATTTGCGAGACTACAAAAAAATAGGTTTCCGACAATTCTGATCCAGGTCGATTCGATCATCAGCAAATAACCAGACAATAGTTTTTCTCTTCTTTCTCTCTGTGGAAAATCGCGCCGCGCGGAAACCTTCAACTTTGTTCGCAGCCGTAAATACCTTTGTCGGAGAACGAAATTTCTCGAGTCTCCCGAACATCGTTGCTTCTTGTTAAGGTCGATCTCCGTGATACTACGTATTAAAGTGCGCTACACGTTTAAATTTTCATATATCCTGTTAAACAATGGCGAGCTTGATGAGCAAAAACGTCAGCTACGTCTCTCAAGGTATGACCAACCGCCAAATTCCATCGTGCGTGTCTAAAACGCGAGTCGCGCAATCAACATAATTTCGAAAGCGTTTGCAAAGCACGAACAAAGTCATCCTTCATTATCCTACCAACGAGATGAAATATGCACAGTGGAAGTGTTTTTTATAAGGACGAACGGCAATGAAAGATGTTACACAGCGGAGTCTTTATGCTGCTGTCTGGATTTAATTGTTTCGCTTAATCGAGACTGTTAATAATAGCAGCGGATATTTCGAAAAAATGCGTGTGTTTCATCGTGACAAATATCAACGCTTGTATCAGTGCTCGGGCCAGCCATTTCTCTTTATTTCCCCATCTTTTATTTCTTACTCCGTCCGGTATCCTTTTCGAAGAAACTCGATGAAAAATAGACTCGAAAGTGACGTTGCATCGTGAAAACTGTAATCCCGCCCTGTGTTTGTATTTGCGAAATATGAGTTCCGCGTTGCAATCGGCACGTTCAATTGCCAGCACACGCGGTGTATCCCGCGGAGATTTCACGTAATACACGAATTGTAGCTTACAGAGCTAATATGAGCTAATATGACCGCATCGCGATTCTACGTGAGATCGTTCAAATATGTTATTTGCCGTAACCTCCCAAAAAGATTTCGAATCCTCCGGAAATTTTGTCGGAGAATCTCACGAGCTTTCCGGGCTCTCGTTTAACCTCCTCAGTCGTGATGTATATTTGAAAAAGGGAGAAATAAAGTATCTGGTGTTTCTCTTTATCCCGTGCTGGCTTGAAAAAAGTTGCACAACGTACGATGAAAATGCGGTCCGGTCGCTTTCAGCTCTTACGGCATCACGGAACATTTATTTTGCAAAATCGTATTACACGCAAACGACAGGACCGACACCCATTTTGCGTAAATAATAAATAACATCGAACTAGAATATAAAGAGAGTCCCCCCAGATTTGTCGTTGATGAAACCAGTTTCTCGCTTCTGTTCCTGAAATGTCAGCGCCGTTTCCGCTAAGTCGCAGGTCCTTTTCAATGCGTCCCGGCTTTTCGGTCGGTTCCGCGTATACAATTCCCGCGAAAGTTTTCGCCTTTCAAGATATCGACCAAAGTTTCATATTTTAGAGATTGTTATTATGCTAAATGCGCGACACTTAATACATCGCAATTCGCCGTTCACGGCGGTGTTCTTACGCAGACGAGCGACGAATCCTTACGGCGTTACTCTCGAATATCGAATACCGATTCCCAGCTGCCGCTTTGAAATAGCATTTATACGCATTTCTGAGTTTTACAAATATATATCACCGCACATGCGCGCCGCAAATATCGACCTACTTGCTATGGGTGACTTTTTGAGTAACATATTCAAACCATTCGAAATATTTTCACATTAATGTCGCAGTTTCGGCTGTCCTCTATATTATTTACTTAACTCGCGGCCGTAAATTTGTATTTGCAATGAAGGTTTTACGTTGGAAATTGCGATATGTCGAATGCGCAGTGGCACGTAAAACGCGGATGTTTAAAAGTCTAACTAACCCGCCCATGTTAATCGATTTCTGTTCGGTACAAATACTATTACGTGTATCGTTCTGTTGACCTTCCCGTTGGTTCGTAGTGAAATAAATAATTCCCAGCTGGAATCATTTAACCGAGGAGAGAAAATCAAGTTTCACTCTACGCTATATTGACCTTCCCGATCGGACGACAGCGCGCATTTGAGGAGCGGGAAGAAACGCGAAAGCGTCGAGTGGGCAAACAACGTCTCGAAATCCGGAGTGCGTACTTGTGTTTCGCGCCCGCACCGGGAACACTTCTATGGATTTCGTTTCAGGAGCAAAGACTCTATGGAAACGGCTCTCTGTTGAGCGGGCGTCTGTTTAATTTCTGCTGCAAAGAGAATTATCCAAGATTTAGCTAGTCGTCCGCTCGCTACGGATAGCCGACGATTCATATCTTGTAAGTTAAAATAGAGAAACATCTCTCTAGTCGAGGCGAACATTTACGGAAATCACTTTGTTCAATTCCTTTGGCAATAGTGCTCTTTATAGGCGCCTTGCAGATTCGCAGAGATGGAAGAAGGTCGATGTTTCATTCGAGAAATTGTCAAACAGTTTATGTCGAATAAGCAGGCGTAAAGTCCGGTTTGCGCGGAGAAACGTAATTTTAGTCTGCTGTTACCGGAACGTAAACATATTTTAGTTCAACGCGTGCCTAAAATTAATTGGCGGATTAGAACGTACAATAAATGTAGAATTATTCTAATTTCCGCGCGCCAACTAGATTCACGTGGCAGCCGTAAAGAATGTTCCTCGCTCTCCGCGAAACCGTCCGAGAGAAATGTCTCTTTCGAGCGTGCAATCACAGATTCCTTCAAGAGTCTTAGCTCAACAAGAGCTCCGGCTCAATTAGTATCGTAAGCGTATAAGCCCGTAAGTACACATGAACGTATCCAGAGCGCATTGTTTCTGTCTGAAGTGACGTGAAAAATTTCTGTTTTACTTATATTAGAAATCTCTAATCTTATAGTTTTCTATTTACAGCTTTTCTATCTACAATATTTTTCTATTTTTAGTTCACCGTGAATTTTCGATAAACACACAGCGATGTGAATATAAAAAAAAAATCCGTCATTTTTGGTAGACACTTGTTAACTGACCCCCACGCAGCCCGGCGACCTTCTGTCAGAGACAGACTTGAACTTTTATTCCACCGATAACTGCGAAATCGATGATGCGTTAGAAGAGAGAAATAGAGAAAGGGAGAAAGAGTGAGAGGGGGAAAAAGAGAGGCACTAAATTAGGTCACGTACCGGATATCTTGATTTAAGTTTTGGGCAAAATCGTGGCCCACGGCAGTTGAGTTAGATCGACCTTCGGCAGCTTTCATTTTTTTTTTTTTTTGATCGATGGGAGCAGCGGCACAGTATTTAAGCGATCTCAACTTTGACATTTTGCTGTGCGTAACGTATGGGAGGATATTTCTTTTTTTATTTCACCCGTGATGACAGTAAACCGAACGTTGCGCAATAAACACTTTACACGTCAAACTCTAAACGTCCTTACTTGGAGGACATCCGAACTGAACGACGTAAGGGGGATGCAATTTTCGCTTACTTTGTCTTACGATTTTGGAATATTCGTTTAATCCCTGTGAAACGGCGATGTCACGTTTAGAAGACCCGATGGATATGTATACACGCATGTGTGTGTGGACGCGTTATCGTTTTTTTCCCGTTCTGTCAATAATCACATTCATCTCGCTCACGCGTAAATAAAAGGAGTATCATATGATAGGTTCAGTCGTCATATTTTATTTATGATGACTATTTGACACGTATTCTCGAGAAGTCTGCGCCTGGCATGTGATAACGGGTGGACGACAAAAGGCCATCGTGTTGACGGATTCAGAGTGGACAATGCTATTTGCGATGATCCATATGAATAGCGGCGCCCTTTTAGGGCGCGAAGCCGCGAAAGCTTGCTATATTCTAAAATTTTTTTCACGCAAAGAGACCCAACCTCGCCAGCGCCGTTGATTGTATATACTGTCAGGGCGGACAAATAAAAATGCAGAGATCATGAGAAGTATTTGTGGATTGTAGCGGTTTAATTCACGGACCTACGTAACGAGCTCACGAGCGCCCGAGTTTTATACCGTTCGTGTGTTCCATCATAATATGAAAGGCACAACTAAATCCGGGAAATTAACTTTTATCGTTCGCGCAATATTTTACGCATTTACGAGACCGCATGAAATATTTTATATAACTGATAGCAATCGCTGATTCCCTTACGTGATCAATTACATCGAACAAATATATGTTTCATTTCTCTCTCTCTCTCTCTCTCTCTCTTTTTTTAGGAATCCGATTGCACGATTTCATTTATTTCCTATTTCATTTAAAGGCAGCGATATTGCTGGGCAAATCAGTATCGGCTCGATGCAGAGAGCGTCGGGCGATTCGACTAATTAGACTTAACCGAGATCTACTAATCTAATCCGCGAATCACTGATTGCTCACCGAGTGTTTTCGCAGAACATCGTTCGGAAAAACAAATAAAACTTACGGCCCATTCAGTCGATGATCGCACAACCGACGCACTAATATCGATGCGCGAACTTGCACCGGAAAGCGCCATTGCCGTTTCTTGTAATCTACCATATTATACAGACGAATACGGCAAACTCTCACGGATTATGTTCATCGACCATACAACCGGAAGGGAGATGTGCTTTCCGGCGCCACGCCGAAGTCTGATAAGACGCTTATCGGGACGATGAGTTTATGCGAGTCTTCGCTCGGAGAGGAGAATAGCGGAAATATACGGAGCGCGGGTGAGAAAATATTCTGCAAATATATACATTATACACGAGTGGATTCGCGGATGGATTTGGATCGAATGATGTTACGCAAATTGCAAACGTCGAACGCGAGGAATGATATTTTGTGTGGTTTCCATTATATATTTCTAACAAAATATCATCGCCACCTTTTCCGACGAAATACGAATATACACGCTTGAAAAACACTTGAGGAATAATTTTCAGGCAGCCTCGAGAAATAAGACGCGGACTATATCGAGTTCCCCCTTCAGCCGCGGGAAAAGCTCGTTAATTTAGCCGGCGAAAAAGCGATTTGCTAAACCGTATCCCGTAATGCGTATTCGTTACAGTTAGCTGCATAAAATTACCGCAAACTTTTCAAATTGCGTCCGCCACATTACAGCGTGCAGGGACATTTCTCGCGCGTGGGAGCGGCATTTGATACGACGGGACCACTTACGTCACACTTTTAATCGTGCTGCAAAGAGCCCGCTTGAAGCGCACCGCAATTACAAATGTTTCCTCGACGTTTTACCCAAAGATTATTCTCGCTTCTCAAGTTTCGCCATTATAAAGGGCTCGAGGCGCTCCTTCTTTCGTTCTTTTCC
The DNA here is from genome assembly GCF_001313825.1 of Dinoponera quadriceps. Classification (NCBI taxonomy): domain Eukaryota; kingdom Metazoa; phylum Arthropoda; class Insecta; order Hymenoptera; family Formicidae; genus Dinoponera; species Dinoponera quadriceps. Next base: position 207,394 of record NW_014560506.1, read on the forward strand.
TCTGGTTTTTTTTCTTTCGATTCGAGAAGCGTCACATGGCGGACGGCACTTATTGACGACACGACAGTTATTGCGAACTTTTTCCCTCTAGTTTCGCGGTGAAACGCTTCGGACTAAATAACATTTATGTAAAAAAAGCACCCACAACGCCTGCAGTTTATAGTCCATTATGGGACGACGCCCGGTGCCGTCTTGATGAAAGGTCTCTTTGATGCAGAGGGCGGCGGAATGATCCTTCTGATACATCTCTTGATATATTTCATACGCGAATACGCAGAGCGAGTGTTTCGCTTCTGTCCGTCTGCCCACGCAGGACTCGTGATGCTTCCGCCGAAAGGAAATTACACCTCAGCTGTACACACCAAGCTTCAACAGAACCTCAACATTTACCAGGTCAAAACTCGCTGATCTTTCTAACGTCTGCCTTATGTTTGTGGATATTCATCATATATGTTAGGGCTGCTTTTCATTGTTCGGACAATCTAATATCATTTCACATTATATCACGTATTATATCATATCATAGATTAGCATTATATATAAAGGATGTCCCAGATTTTCCCTGTGACAAACTGCAACATTATGTTGTACGAGCTGGAATAAAAAAAAAAATGTTACATAAACGTAAACACAGATCCCAAAACGCTTTATTAAAACGTTGTGGCGAAGATATGAAATATGTAAGGGACAATTTTTCACGCTAAATTTGCGTTTCAAAGTGCCGCACGTATGTTAGCACATTGCGTACGGGTGACGAGATATCTCGTCTTCAGCAAGCCGAACGTCGTCGCCGGGCGACGAGATATCTCGTTTTCAGATTTCTTCGACTTAATCGATGACTTAAGGAATTAAAAATAGATTTTCTTGTTACGTTACCAGGGTAACGAAGTCTCGCGCATTCTCGAAACAAATGATCAGCGAATAAATGAACGCCCTGGAAGCGTGTTGAGCGAGTAGAGTGCCGTACGCAATGTGTTAATACAAAAGCTTGACATCGATGCAATATTGATTTGGTCGCCCTAGAAATTTCGTGCCGATTTTCTTTAATCTCTGCGTCTTTGTGTTTAGCTTACATTATTAGTCGGGAACGATGAGAAAGACTGACGAATTTCGGTCCGGCGAATGATTCGAGTTTTACTGAGAAGCTCGGTCGAGAAGTACACGAGAAAGGGGAAGCGCTTTCGTCTCGCGCGCGCGTCGAAGACGTAC